>NC_064619.1:488164465-488467496 GCF_023898315.1 Schistocerca nitens | reverse complement strand
CCGCTATCTGCAGTGCGTATCCGAGCCAGATTCAGTATCATTGCACCGGGACGTATCTTAACATTTACTCCTTTTTGAGCGCGCGAATTAAACCGTGAAGTACAACGCAACATAAACTCTAAGGACGAAATAAAACACACGATGAACCATTAGGGAGTTATGTAAAGTGGTCATAAACCGACATTCACTCAAGGTCAGGCGTAAAATGCAGAATTATAGATTTGGGCAAGGAGTGGATGAATGTGTGAGGTCGCAGTACAAGTTCAACGCGCAGCTGGCAACGATAATAAACGGGGGACCTGTACGTACCAGGGCATAAAGTCTTTGCGAATTTCATTTTGTGTACTCAGGTAGACAGTAACTACGCCTCGCAGATAGGCACGTGAGTAGTACACACAGATGTCAGCATTTGAGACAGGACGTTTAGTTATGTTGAAAGAAATCTGTTGGGGTACTTGGCGAAGCGCTTGACGTTTGGGTAGGACCAATGTCACTATTAGACGGTGTTGCCGGGAATGGGAGAACTATGGCCGAACACAGCCTCAAGAAGGAGGCGGTCGACCTAGAGAGACGACAGAACGTGACGACCGAGCAGTCATCAGAGAGGCACTCACGTCCCCGGATTCATTACTCTTGTCATTCCGAACTGCAACTAGTGTTTCACTGACCACAAGAGCCAGTAACAGGCGGCTCACAGGAACGGGCTGAACAAGCCCGTTTGCAGTGGTGTTAGACACATTCGGCCTGGAATCTCATTGACTGAAGCATATCTGTCTTCAGTAGTGTATCCGCTTCGAACTGACACCCCTGACCAGCGAAATCTTGTCTTCAGAGAGCGGTCGGGTACCAATCTGCACGTCGCCCACCACACGCCCCGACAACCAGGGATGCTGTGGGGTGTCACTTCCTTTCTTAGCAGGACATGTCTGGTTGTCATCCACGTCACTTTTACAGCACAGCAGTACACCGACGATGCTCTACGCTCCGTTTTGTTGCCGCCCCCCCCCCCCCCCCCCATGGCAAGCCATCCTGGGCTTACGTTTCAGCGGGATAATGCCCTCGCGCACAGGGCCTAAGTTTCTACTGCTTCTTTTCATGTTTGCCAAAACCTACCATGGCCAGGAAGGTCGCCGGATCTTTTCATAACTGAGAACATTCGGAGTTTTATTGGCAAGCCCCCCCCCCCCCCCCCCCCAGCTCGAGACCTTGACTATCTGACGAGGAGCCAACTGGACAGAATTTAGCACGGTATCCATCATAAGGACGTACGACAGCTCTGTCTATCGATGCCAAAACCGAATAATTGCTTGCATTAGGGCCTGAGGAGGATCAACGCATTACTGACTTTCTCAGTTTGTGAAGCTCTTTGTCTTGAATAAATCATTCATTTTTCTGAAATTGTAGTCATTTGCTTGTCGATACATGTACATCACTTCAACACATTTCCGTCCCATTCGGATAATTCTTTCGTAGTAGGTCGGCTTCTTTTTGTATGTTCTATGTAGACTTCAGCAACGTGAGGGAGAAACTGAAAGGCCGGTGAAAAATCCGTCTTCTATTGGATAATAACCTAAACCTGTCTGCAATAGGCTGTCTTGTCCCATAAATACAGTAATTAAACGCCATCTTATTCGACGATGAAACCTTTCCACCAAAAGCAGCATTGATTATTTTTGTATTTCGTAAGATAGTGTGCAAAACTGGACTAGTCTGCGATCAAAATTAAGGGTCGCTATGAGTTTATGTTTGGTGCGCCTTACATCACATATTGCTGCAAACGAAATGGAGCTAACATACTGAATTTTTCTTTAAACTTGAGACGAGATCTATATCTCTCAACACTTTCAAGAAAGTGGGTTGTATATAGTGCACTCACTTCTGATGATGTGAGCAAACAACAAGACGAGATGTATATCTATCGACACTCTCGACAAAACTGACTGCATGCAATGCACTCATTTCTGATAGTGTGAATAAACGACCGAGTAAAAGTGAAATATTCAGTCACCCCTAAAAGTTCATAAAAAGTTTGAGGTATCGAAGTTTGTCCTCTACTGTCGTTTAATTATAGACAGTTTCAGGATTCTGTCGCAGTTAATACTGCATTAGGATGTTAGTGACGTGAAATTGCATAGACACCACTGTGTTTGGGGAAAGGAAGATAATTTTAATAGAGCCACAAGAGGAAGAGAAAATAGTATCCGAGTTTCAGCGTAAAAATGTACCCACTTCCTTTTCAGTAATAACCGGTTGATGTGATTGTTTGTCGTGCTATCATAATCTGTTAATACCATAGTTTGTAGACTCGCTAGCTGTGCTGTGCTGCGAGATACACGACAGAAGATTAAGATGTAGAACCACCTGCCATACTGCGTTGTCCCGTCCACCTGCACGTTACAGTTGCCCTTCCCCCACCGTGTCGTCTGCGAAACTCGGGCCATGTAATAATGCAGGCACTCTATGTCTGATGTACTGTTCAGTTTTTTGGACACCAAAAGTCAAGTTTCTTCGTAATGACAACCCCTGCAGCGGCACCTGTTACTTCCTCTACACGTACTTTTGTAACTCACAAGGGAAAGGAACTACGTTCGTATCACGGATTTACCTCATTCTTTATACATTTCTATAAGTCCATTAGGACGACATAATGGACAAGTAGTAAGCTGTACTACTTAGAAGATTCAGAGACAGTCGCAAGAGACGTTTTACGCGACTGAGATGTACCGGTGCATTGCGACCCTGAGCACGAGATGAGTTAATGGATCAATAACGAACTGAAACGGGTGTCTTTCGACGTCCGCCCAGAGCAGATACAACGAACGAAAGCGAGCAAAATGAGATTTAAAAAAAAAGTGTGTTCGGTCAGAGAGCTGGTTAGTGTCTTTAATAAAGAAACTGAATGGAAGGATCAACAAACGAACTTTAACGGAGGTCATGTGACGTCCGCAATGATCAACAAAAAAAATAGTGGATAACATTCTAGCTCCGTACTTTGTGGATAGATTCCCGCTAATCCTTTTTTTTAATTTATATATTTTTAACACCATTCATATTACTTCATACATATACATCTAAAACGTGATACGATGTAAAGCCACGTGTACTAGAAGGAAATTTTTATTGAATTTCGGACGTTATTTGGTTGTTTGCTAATTTTTACTATCACACCAATTATTACATCTGTAATTATCGCCACGTAAACAACCAAATGCGTAAAGTTTGCCTGCAAATGTGTACCTATCGAGATTTCCGAAATCCCTTATACTTGCAATGGGGTAAGGTACCGAGAACTGTATTGCACCGGGACTCTTTGATCTGCAGACCCAAGTTTCATGGACGAGAAATAAACTAGGAAAGTCCAAGTCAGACATCCTTAAGTATAATCCTGTGAGTTACAGTATGCCAGAATATGAGGATAATGTATGGTCAATCGTCGGACGTGCTATCCATATTACAAACTGCAGCTTCTATTTTTCATACAGACTCCATCGCATGAAAGCAATTATCCGGCCTGTGGAAGTAATTTTTAGAGTTTGTGAGGAAAAACGAAGCTCGTTGCTATTTTGAAAAATTTCTCTTTCTTCCAATAATTTCCAGGCAAACCATGCGTAACGCAACATTTTCCCTAACACTGATGCCGAAAATTGTTGATGCACGATTGGATGTATTTTAATAGCGTCTTCACGAGGACCAGATTCTTTTCGTTGTCAATCAAATATGAACAAGTCTGAAGGCGCATGATAAAGTTTTAAAATTGCGTGTAGAATTAAAAGTCGCATAATATTAATTGTAATAATAAGTAGTAGTAAACAACGAAATAACATTGGGAATACAATAAAAGTTCAAGCAAATACACGTGTCTTTCTATCAGATACATTACTGACCATTAAAATTGCTACACCAAGAAGAAATGCAGATGATAAACGGGTATTCATTGGACAAATATATTATACTAGAACTGACATGTGATTACATTTTCACGCAATTTGGATGCATAGATCCTGAGAAATCACTACCCAGAACAACCACCTCTGGCCATCACAACGGCCTCGATACGCCTGGGCTTCGAGTCAAGCAGGGCCTGGATGGCGTGTACAGGTACAGCAGCCCTGCATCTTCAACACGATACCACGGTTCATCAAGCGTAGTGACTGGCGTATTGTGACGAGCCACTTGCTCGGCATCCATTGACCAGACGTTTTCAATTGGTGAGAGATCTGGAGAATGTGCTGGCCAGGGCAGCAGTAGAACATTTTCTGTATCCAGGAAGGCCCGTACAGCACCTGCAACATGCAGTCGTGCATTATCCTGCTGAAATGTAGTTTTCGCAGGGATGGAATGAAGGGTAGAGCCACGGGTCGTAACACATCTGAAATGTAACGTCCACTGTTCAAAGTGCCGTCAATGCCAACAATAGGTGAGCGAGACGTGTAACCAATGGCACCCCCATACCACCACGCCGGGTGATACGCCAGTATGGCGATGACGAATACACGCTTCCAATGTGCGTTCACCGCGATGACGCCAAACACGAATGCCACCACCATGGTGCTGTAAACAGAACCGGGATTTATCCAAAAAATGACGTTTTGCCATTCGTGCACCCAGGTTCGTCGTTGAGTACACCATCGCAGGTGCTCCTCTCTGTGATGCAGCGTCAAGGGTAACCACGGCCATGGTCTCCCAGCTGATAACCCATTCTGCTGCAAACGTCGAACGTCGTCGAACTGTTCGTGCAGATGGTTGTTGTCTTGCAAATGTCCCCATCTGTTGGCTCAGGGATAGAGACGTAGATGCACGATCTGTTACAGCCATGCGGATAAGATGCCTGTCATCTCGACTGCTAGTGATACGAGGCCGTTGGGATCCAGCACGGCATTCCGTATTACCCTCCTGAACCCACCGATTCCATATTCTGCTATCAGTCATGGGATCTCGATCAACTTGAGCAGCAATGTCACGATACGATAAACCACAATCGCTATAGGCTACAATTCGACATTTATCAAAGTCGGAAACGTGATGGTACGCATTTCTCCTCCTTACATGAGGCATCACTACAACGTTTCACCAGGCAACGCTGGTCAACTGCAGTTTGTGTATGAGAAATCGGTTGGAAACGTTCCTCATGTCGGCACGTTGTAGGTGTCGCCACCGGTGCCACCTTTGTGTGAATGCTCTGAAAAGCTAATCATTTGCATATCACAGCATCTTCTTCCTGTCGGTTAAATTTTGCGTATGTAGCATCTTCGTGGTATAGCAATTTTAATGGTCCGTAGAGTACGTTTCAAATGTAATATGTACGAAATAACACGACTCTTGTTGAAATATATATATATATATATATAGAAGAAGACCGTGAGCGGGACCCGATCTGGTGATCTACCGCTTACGGAGCTTGAAAGCTAATCACATTACCACCGCCAACTCGTGCGTAAGGTAACCACGCAATGGTTCACCAATAACACATAGAACTTATCTTGCTATTTTCCTTAAATCACCAAAGTAGTGTTCAAATGTGTGTGAATTGATAAGGGACAAAGCTGCTGGGGTCATCTGTCCCTAGCCTTACGCACTACTTACGCTATCTTAAACTTATTTATGCTAAGAACAACACACAAACCCATGCGCGAGGGAGCACTCGAACCTCAGGCGGGAGGTGTATTTCGTCTCTGTGTGCCGAAGCTCGGCTGCGGGAAGCGGCTCACTGTATCCAGATGCACAGACTCCTGCTTGAAAGGTGCCTAAGGCGTTCCGCACAATGAGATATTTTCGTCGGGAGGCTGTTATTTACTTATTACAAAGGCGCCTTCTACGAGACGTAGGATTCGCAGCTGGCCGTCTGTGCGTCCTTGTGTAAGCAAGCGCGCAAGCCGCGGGGGGGGGGGGGGGGGGGAGTTAGAGAGCGCGAATGAGCTCCGGAAAAACAAACACGGGCTGGCCCGGGGACTCAATTAAACGCCGCCACAGACGCACCAGCCACGGCGGCTGCTGACGGCTTAGCGACGACTGTGTGAGTGGGGCGTGACTTCTCTTACAATTAGGCAAAAGAGGGCGACGCCGCTGCGAAAATGAGGCCACGGCGGGGCTGAAAGCAGCTTCGCAGAAGACTGAACTGCAAATCGTTGACTACATGTCACAAGATTGCGCTAACAGCAGGCCACCTCTGACTCTAAGAATGCGAAAATGTCGGCGTTGGTCATACATTTTGGCAACAATGCAGGAATCTATATGCACCACTGTTGTCTGAAGACGTATCCCTTCACTGTAGTGTGTGAACACAATTCATCGCTTTTTAACTCCACATAAACTGAATAATCATTTTATTTTACATATCATACCAGATGAGAAGTCTCCCATGACAGTATTGGCCGGCCGCTGTGGCCTAGGCTCTTCAGCCTGGAACCGCGCGACCACTACGGTCGCAGGTTCGAATCCTGCCTCGGGCATGGATGTTTGTGATGTCCTTAGGTTAGTTAGGTTTAAGTACTTCTAAGTCTAGGGAACTGACGACCTCAGATGTCAAGCCCCATAGTGCTTAGAGAAAAAACAAAGTGTAAATATAGACCATAGGCTGAGCCAAAGCGATCTTGTACGGAACTTTCACGTGTGTATAGCTGTACACCAACACGCACACACTGACATTAGCTTGCGTACACTTCGCTTCTCCTCCTCTTAGTGTCACCGATACTTGTTCAACGTGAGGTGTCCGGATCGGGTGGAAACAGGTCGCGTGATGACTGCCGTTGGACGACGGGTTCTGACGACTGTTGTGTGGTGGAGCGGCGTATGTGCTTGGCATCTCCATCGTGGATGTAGCTGGGTCATGATCTGTAGTGGCTACGCGAAACTCTACCTTGAGTCTGCAAAGTTGATAGCCCTCTGTTTCCCCCTTACGTCCACGGTGAATGTTTTGTCGCGCCCACTAACTACACGGTATGGCCCATTGAAAGATGTCTGTAGCGGCTTGTGCATCGCATCATGTCGGATAAATACGTACTGACAATCACGTAGCTCACCGAACTCGAACGGGTGGTTGTTCGGCTGAATCATTGGCGCCACTGGCTGTAGCTGTCGTGTCTGTGTGTGCAGGTTATTCACAAATGTGACAGGACCATGGATTCATCTTGTACACTGATAAAGAACTCACCCGGAAGGCGTGTAGGTTGACCCTAAACGAGCTCCACGATAGGTGCTTGGAGGTCTTCTTTCAGGGACACGCACAGACCTAAAAGAGCGATATGTAGCGTCTTCGTATCCCGTTGCGAATCGAGGCACCGTAGCGACACTGAGCTGGCGGTTCACACGCTCGACTAAACCGTTTGCCACTGCATAGTACCCTACAGTCCTGATTCCCTCCATGTTAAGTAAGACAGCGAGTGCTTTGAAGATAGACGATTCAAACTATCTCCCATCTCAGCTGTGATCCGCAGAAACGGGCGACCCACCCAAGAAACGATGCGGCCGCGACGATCACTTATCGGGAACACTCAGACCAGCATGTATAACCGTCTATAGCTGTTGCATGGGGGCTTAATTAAAATAATAAAAAATGCAAATAATTTTAATTTTTTGATTTTGTAGTTTGTCCGATTACGAAGTCTCGTAACGGTTGGCCCTGACTAGTATTATTACGCAATCTGACTGCATAGAACAACAACAAAGAATGAAATGAAAATTTTCGTTAATACAATTAATTAATTAAGTCCCCAGCAACTATAAAACCTACGAAACCAAAGCACAAGTGTAACTGTTCTGTGTGTGGAAGTATGACTCAACGTACGCATCTGGCACGGTTCTTCTTCAACAAGACAAGAAATTTTAAATATCATTTATACTGAATTAATTAAAGAAAATAGAAATACCATAATTACTCAAGAAAACCAGAATTACACTCTAATACAAGAACACAAGCCAGATGCTTTGTTGACTGAACCTGTAATGACGCATTATTCAGGACATTGAAATAATGAGAAAGAAAAGAAAAGTAGTTTGTTACCTTAATTTATATTGATGAAAAGCACTCTAGACATTACAATCTCTCCACACCGACTCGCTACTGTCACATCTCAACAAGAACTTTTCAGTATCACATCTCAGCAAGCACTGCCTACTAGCTCATCTCAACAAACACTCCTCACTACGACATCTCAGCACTGACTACCATGAGTTCTCCCCAAGCACTGCCCACTACGACATCTCAATAATCACTGCCCGTGGAGGCGGCGGAACAATACTCTCTAGCGCGATCTCTGGCGCTGTGGCTCAGTGTAGCCACCTTTCACTGTGACACAGTAATTATATCTTTCCGGTGGCGGCAGGGGTCTTATGAACTCTATACCGAGATGTTCAAATTGTAAGTTCAGAGGGACGAGATTCCCAGCAGTGCTAATTCCATTTCATTGACAAGCCACCCATCATCGTAGGGTAGGGAGGGGCTGCTTGAGCATAGGAGTAAGGTGTGCAATCGAAATATCTCAGAAACTATTCACTGCATGCTAATACATCAAATTGCCGAAAGAAGCGGTCGTGGGAGGGTACCCATCGCGCGACCACCAGTGGCGACTTGTCGATCGAGTGAAGTACACGCGTGCATTGATTATTTTGCTATCGAAAAGTAAAATAATCGTGAGCCGCAATATTTATTCTGTAATAGTCAAATGTTATGCGTTTTCAACCAGGTAAGTGCTGAACCTATATAAATTTACTACGTTTTTGTTATATACATACATCAAAAAAAGTTTGGCATCACTTCGGTTCCGAGAGTTCCGGAACCTGTACAGAAAATTGGAATAGAGATCAGCAAAACATCATTTCCGTTCTTTTTATTGCTCATGAAAACCACACATTACATGTTGTACCACCAAACGCTGAGACCTTCAGAGGTGTTGGTCCAGATTGCTGTACACACCGGTACCTCTAATACCCAGTAGCACGTCCTCTTGCATTGATGCATGCCTGTATTCGTCGTGGCATACTATCCACAAGTTCATCAAGGCACTACTGGTCCTGATTGTCCCACTCCTCAACGGCTATTCGGCGTAGATCCCTCAGAGTGGCTGGTGGGTCGCGTCGTCCATAAACAGCCCTTTTCAATCTATCCTGGGCATGTTGGATAGGGTTCATGTGAGGAGGACATTCTGGCCAGTCTAGTCTAGCGATATCTTTATCCTGTAGGAAGTCGTTCACAATATGTGAGCGATGGGGGCGCGAATGGTCGTCCATGAAGACGAATGCCTCGGCAGTATGCGGCCGATATGGTTGTACTACCAATCGGAGGATGGCATTTACGTATCGTACAGCCGTTACGGCGCCTTACATAACCACCAGCTGCGTACGTCGGCCCCACATAATGCCACCGCAAAACAGCAGGGAACCTCCACCTTTTTTTTTTTTTTTTTTAAATCTTATGGGACTTAACTGCTAAGGTCATCAGTCCCTAAGCTTACACACTACTTAACCTAAATTATCGTAAGGACAAACACACACACCCATGCCCGAGGGAGGACTCGAACCTCCGCCAGGACTAGCCGCTCAGTCCAGGACTGCAGCTCGGCTAATCCCGCGCGGCAACCTCCACCTTGCTGCACTCGCTGGACAGTGCGACTAAGGCGTTCAGCTTGACCGGACTGCCTCCAAACACTTCTCCGACGGTTGTCTGGTTTAAGACATATGCGACACTCATTGGTGAAGAGAAAGTGATGCCAATCCTGAGCGGTCCATTAGGCATATTGTTGGACGCCTCTGTACCACGCGGCATGGTGTCATGGTTGCAAAGATGGACCTCGCCATGGACGTCGGGAATGAAGCTGCGCATCATGCAGCCAATTGCAGCATAACACGACGTCCTGTGGCTGCACGAAACGTATTATTCAACTAGTACCGTTGCTGTCAGGGTTCCTCCGAGTCAATCCGTAGGCAGCGGTCGTCAACTGCAGTAGTAGCCCTTGGGCGTACTGAGCGACGCCTGGACACTTCCCTTGTTTAGAGCCCTTCCTGGCACAAAGTAACATTGCGGACGCGATAGAACCGCGGTATTGACCGTCTAGGCTGGCTAAAGTACTGACAACACGAGCCATCTACCTCCTTCCTGGTGAAATGACTGGCACTGATCGGCTGGCGGATACACTCCGTGTAATAGGCGCTGCTCACGCATGGTTATTTACGTCTTTGGGCGGGTTTAGTGACATTTCTGATCAGTTCAAAAATGGTTCAAATGGCTCTGAGCACTATGGGACTTAACTTCTAAGGTCATCAGTGCCCTAGAACTTAGAACTAATTAAACCTAACTAACCTAAAGACATCACACACATCCATTCCCGAGGCAGGATTCGAACCTGCGACCGTAGCTGTCGCGCCATTCCAGACTGTAGCGCCTAGAACCGCTCGGCCACACCGGCTGGCCTCTGATCAGTCAAAGGGACTGTGTCTGTAATACAATATCCGCAGTCAACGTCTATCTTCAGGAGTTCTGGGAACGGGGGCGATGTAAAACTTTTTTTATGTATGTATAAAAGTTCTGGATATAATTCTAACTGTTGTTTCATAACCTCACTTTTGTTTTAAATTTTTGGGTTGGGGTTAGTTGAGCAAAGTAATCTGGTATGTCGGTCTGACGATTTGGAAAGCCCGCCTGAAGACTTGGACTTTGATGACGGCCGCTAGAAGGCACTTTTCAGAGCCGCTAGCACTGTCATCCTCGCCACAGCGCTGCTTACGGAGACACGCCCGCCGCGCCGCCCTATGAACGCCTTTTGTAGGCCGTGGAGCCACAGCACTCTCTTCAGTCGTGTCTCGACTGCGCTTTCGTGAACTTCTATTGAACATGTTTGTGTTAGGATGCGGACGTATAAAAGAAAGGCTACAAAAGGGTCTTACACTAATGAACGCTTAAATGATGCTGCAAAGGCTTTCAGTGGTGCGGGAAAATATGTGAATCCCACCGCCAAAGAATTCGGTATCAAATGAATGACTTTGACTAGATTTTTGAAGAAACCAATTGAAGGTGTGCAACACCAAAGCAGTTTTCTCCCATGCAAGAGGACTCTTTAAAAAAGTATTTGTTACAAATGACATCAATCTTGTATGGATATTCCCCAAAAGATGTTCATCGCCTTGCCTATGAGTGTGCTGCTAAGTCTGCCATTAAAATTCCATGCTCTTGGGCTGCAAGTAAAATGGCCGGAAAAGAATGGCTTACGGTGCTTTTAAAACGAAATCCGGAGCTATCGATTCGAAAGTCAGAACCCACCAGCCTTGATAGGGCAACATCATTTAATGCTGAGAATGTCAAAGCCTTTTTTGCCAAATTAGATGAAATAACAGATAAAAATGGATTCAGTGCTTCAGACATATGGGATGCAGATGAATCAGGAGTGTCCACTGCCCTGAAGCCAAATAAAACTGTAGCTGCTTCACGGGAGCGAGGAACTAACAGTACAGTAGTAACTGCTGCATCTGCTTATGGAAATGCAATACCTCTTGTGTTTGTGTTTCCCAGAAAAAAATTTGAGACAGACTTTCCTTAGTGGTGGTCCCTTTGTATAGGAACAGGTAATGCCAGTGGATGGGTAACAGACGAAGAATTCCATCAGTTTATGGAACATTTCTTAAAACATATGAAACCGCCCGTGGAGCACCGTGGTTTGTTGATTTTAGATAATCACTCTTCTCATATGAACGTGATGACACTAAATTTGACCAAAGAGAACGGAGTTGTAATGTTGTCCTTTCTGTCGCAATGTAGCCACAAGCGGCAGCCATTGGATGTCTCATTGTTTGGACCATTCGAAATGTATAGCGCTGCTGCTCAAGATACATGGCTACGAAATAAACTGAGCAAGCCCTGAAATATTTACGATATACCAAAAATTGTCACTCATGCGTCGCCAACGGCTCAGACAAGTACAAATAGTGTCAACGGTTTCTGAAAGACTTGAAACGTCCCCTTAGAAAAATTTATGAATTACTGTGCTGATAAACTTCTTACGTTATTTTATTTTCAAACAGCTGAGCAGAACTGAACGTACTCAGACATTTATCTCTTTACTTATTCTGATCAACACTAAACTGACACACAATATTTTTAGCGCAACTCAATCTGACTTTCAATAATCCCTACAAAAGAGTGGCCCTGACTATCAATTACCTATACCTTTCATGAATCACTTACCTCACAAAAATCTTCGTTACTCGAACTACTGTAATACAGCGAGCGCCAATACTGCCAGCTAAATAAAAGATTCTAACTACTGAAGGTACTAACTACTGATATGCATAGTTAGCAAATGAAAGATTTTGACAGAGAACAAACAATGTATTTACCTTAATAATGTTCAAAAGTAATTATATATATATATATATATATATATATATATATATATATATATATATATATATATATATATAACCGCTAACCTCCAACTGCGCAACGCTACGCGCTGTTCACATCCAACTGCCCAACACTACAATAGCAAATATTCCAACAATGCAAACCAGCCACAGACTGCACACAGCACAGTCAGTGATTTTGATACAGAGCGCTACTTACAGACTGTCCTCTTCCCGTATAATGCGAACATTTTTAGTGAGGATGAATTTTCACTATCATTTGTAACCGACCGTCCAGATCCAGATACTGGCGAGCTGGAAAAGAACATCCAGAGCAAACTATAGGCCTAATATCCAACAACGAGCCTAATTCCACTTCTCCTACGTCCACCAGCCAAATTGAAACCGAACCTGGTACAAGCAATAAGGATAATGAGCTGTTGAATCTAACGTACAAATTTTCTCCAGAAATTGTTCGACCATATCCACAATCAGGTCCTAGAAAGCAACCAGAACTAACAGAAGAAAGAGGAAAGCTGCTGTTCTGACAGACACTACAGAGAAGAACGCATTGCAAGAGGGACAAAATAAAACCACTACAAAAATTAAAAAGCCAACAAAGAACATTGATAAAAGAGGATGGAAGAGTGTTTCTAAAATAATATTTGTCAAGTGAGAAAAGCAACTATGATGACTGTTTCTGTCTCGTTTGTTGCGATGGCTATTCTGCAAGTTTATCAGGGAAAACATGGTTCCAGTATCAAGTTGGCCAGCAACTGGCACATATAAAATGTGCGCCAGATGCTGGTCTTACTTTCATTTGTGTAAATAGCAACAGTGACAACGACGATTAAGTTTCCAAGATCGCATTATTATTTTTTTTAATATAAGCTATGTTGGTAACTACATAAATGTTAAATTCTGATTTTGAATAGAAAGACTGAGTCTAATTCAAAAGTTAATCCTCAGATACGTCAATGTTTTGTTGATTCTATTTTTGGTTTACTATTAAAAGAAAATTACTTTTAGTTTTACAGTTACTCATTAAAATATTGTAAACAAAATCTCGGTTGTCAAACAGAAATTTTATTTCGTGTCTAGCTAACATTGAACCCATGGTTTGGCTAGATTTGTAGGTGCTCACTTGGCCCCTTACCCTTGCGCGACTTACCTCACCTATAAGGTGCGTTGAGCGTGCTAAACTGTTTGTATTTAAACAGTTCTAGGTCTTAATGCGACCAGTTAGAAACAAATTACTGTGGGAACTTTTGCAAAGGGATGAATCACTTACCTGTCAGTACGCAAAACAAGCCAATAAGACATCGTTGAGGAGCTATTACCAATCAAGTGAAAAATTACTAAAATAGCCCCACCCTGCCCTACAAATTGCTTACAATTCCTGTCATTATAAATTTCCTTTACTTTACGTCCATAGTCACAAATTTGTAATCATCAGACTACCGGTTTCGGCCTATAATGTCCACCTTCAGATCTGTTTTATAAAAACATGTCCTAATGCACTGCAGCCATAGTGGCATCGACAAACGTTAAACACAAAATTAGCACCAGCATCGTTAAATACATGTAAATAACAGCATATGCAAGAGTCATGTTATTAGCACCACTGGTGTCCTTATGCTGCCAGACAAAACGCTCTGTTCATCATGTTTGTTGTCGTTCTAACCCCAGGGTGCGACATATTGCGCAGCGAGGCGATTGCCTGTTGGCGGAACTCGGCAGCCACGAACGGCTGTGGTCTGTTATTGGCAACGTCACAATATAGCTGGACGGTTGACGGTGATACCGCGATGCTGCGGTTGCCTCAACTAATCATGAAATTCGTCGTCCGATTGTCGCATCGCCGTGACAGCTGCGAGGACAGTTGCTTCAGAGATAAATTCTTTGCGCGAGAGCGCGTCAGCTGGCACGTTCAGTTCCCTTTCAGCTCTGGTGATGTTGGTACTAAGCTGATCGATGAAATCAAGATGTCGGAGCTGTCGTGATAAAGTATTCTCTGGGCGCTGTTGGAAAGTGTATATTAATGGCTTGTGATCCGTCACCAAAACAAACTGCTGTTCCTACAATATGCGTCGGAACTTTGTAATGGATGCTTGGTTGCGTGTGTCCATCCACACTTTGTTGTAGTGCAGCACCGCTTGCGGAGGCAGACGCATCAACCATCAGTGCGAGCTGCGCCTTCAGTACTGGGGCAGCAAGAGTGCTGCATCCACGGTGGCAACGTTCAATTCAGAAAACGACATTTCAGCTTCTGGATTCTAAGGAAGTTTATCGTTTAGTCTTGGTTTGCCTTGAATGAATTTGTTCAGTGGCGCAGCCTGTTTTGTCTTTTGATGGATGAATTCGTTGAGCATTGATGGTATAACAAAGAAATTGAACATCTGCTTCCTGAAAGACGCATTTGATCGGATTAATTACGAGGCCATGCTCACGTAGACGGGTAGAGAGTGTGACAGGTGGTCAGCTTCTGTGCCTGACATGACCTAAACATCGTCTATATCTGCAAATCGTAATCCAAGTAGCGTGTAGCCAAGTCCACAAATCTTTGCAACGTCTGAGCAGTTTTGCATAACCCGAAAGGCATGCGAGTGAATTCGAATAGCCGCAAGGCGTACATACAGCTGAGAAGCGTATTTGATAAAAGGCTATGACGTGGTCCTGCTTAAAAAATATGCTCTTACTGTAGACATCCGACGTGAAATCCGCGATGTGTGGTATAGGATAGCAGTCTGGATGGAACCTTTCTTGCTTTTATCATTCGATAGCCTCTACAGAAGACGCCATCTGCTTTTTCGATACCATATTGAGTGGAGACGGACGGCAGATCCCCTGTGCGAACAGATATGCGAGTTCCTGTTTAACCACTTTAAGTTTTTGTGGCTTTAAACTACATGGTCGAGCATGAAGAGGTGGCCCAGGCTTGGTCAAAATAAAGAGCACTATGGAGTGCTGCACGGGAGCGTGACACTTCATTTCAGGGAACTGTCTCAAAAGTTCTCCAGTTATCACGAGGACTGCAGCATCTTACACATAACTTACTAGTCCTCTATTCATCTGTGTTCAGTTTATGATGGGCTATCCACTGGGTCATCTTACCACTAAATCTGAGGGAGTTGCGATGAGAAGTTTCCCTTATGAGAAATGTAATTTCGTACCTTGGTCTTTGACAAACAATAGATGGCTGCAGTTCGGAGCGTCAGTGGCCGTCATCACTCAGATCTCGTCGTGTTTCCCTGCTCACAAAGTGAGGTAGAATTCCATTCCTCGGACACAAATAGGCGGTGGTACGAACAAATTTTCGTGGCTGAAGGTGCGCGACTGCGTTTACGCGCAAGCGACAGCGACGAGATCGGCAACTGTTGTTCTGAGTTCGCAGTGCAGAAACTTGTGTGCTAAATTCGGTGCGCTGTGCTTGTAGCGCCAGCATAGTTTCTGTCTGCAGTTACAGACTAACTACTCCAACAAACAAAGACGGACACATTTCAGATATTCCATCGGCGGTTTGCGCTGGCGTATCTAGATCGCCGGCGCACAGAGATAGACGTAATAGCCAAATGCTTCGCAGAATATCTTTGCTCACAACTTTACTTGCCAACGAACGCAATCGATGGAGCATCTGCGATAGCGCGAGGTCGTCCAACTCTTCGGTACGAAGTGGTTTTTCCAGTCTCATTGCCTCAGACTACGAAAGACGTGTGATTAGTGTGTTCTCAATCGCCGGATATCGATCCACTTTCGGCGGTGACGGCAGAATATCGAGCACTTCCAGTGCCATTTCTTCGCTGAGTGCTGCCACAATATATTTTGTATGGTCCACGGTGCCGTGGTTCATGACAAATTGGCTTTCCAACTGCGTTTTGCTGCCAGATCGGTGGTGATTTTGCTGCGATGTGGTTTATCATCGCGCCAGAAGGTGCGTCTGCATCTGACACAGGAACTGGTTCTACCACCATAGTGATACTGTAGAATCAGTAAGCTGCAGATGCGTGTCGCGGCTGGCGTGGAGAGCGGAAGATGCGCGAAGTGGTTGACGCGGCTGTACCTCGTGCGACGTGGCACGGTACGGAGCGCAGACGTGAGTCAAATTTAACACTTATGACCTTCTTATATCACGCTGGTGTCACCAACTGTTGCTGGTTACCAAAACATACTCTTTTAAGTTTAAATTAATCTGAAAGACCAAGTGAGATTCAAGTGACAGAGCTAACCAAGCAACAGAATAATCTGTCAGGAAAAATAAAGAGTAGACATAAATCAATAAACCATAGGCTGAGTAAATGATCATCTTGCACGGAACCTTCACTTGCATGTAGCACTACACCACGCACGCACATACATGCACACACACACAGACACACACACATACACACACACACACACACACACACACACACACTTCACAGTAGTTTGCGTTCACTTCATTCTTAACTCCCGAATCATTGGATATTGTCGCTTACTAATTAGCTGTCTATAATTCTGTGATCCATGTTTGTACATTATTGAACTTGAGACAGTTTGTTAGTCCTTCTTGACATCAGTGGTTGCTGTTCAAGGTATTTTAGTTTATATGTTAACGAATTTCTGACAGCATATTTGCATTCTCGATGCTATTTGGTTGCACAGTTGCTTTATATCGTATGTGAAGTTAGTTGATAAATTATTTAATCTTTTCTGTCAATTATCTCTTCGGCATGAAATATTTTCGTTTTCCGTTTTCGTAATTTAAGATTTCAATAAAACTTTCTACATATTTTGTATGTTTAAAGTCTGTACATTGAATATATTCTGCGGTTGCTTAAATGTGTATACATATTTCCATTTCAGTAAGTAAGTTCATCGTTAGTTGCTTTGGTATTATGCACAGAATTTCCGTTGCTTGTTCTATACGTTCTGCTTTGTGGTTCTCGGATTTTAAGTGTTTGAAAAAAGTGGTAACATTATTCTAGTATTCTCTAGTGTGCTCTTGATGTATAATGTTTAAATTTCGACCTGTCTGACCTATATAAAATTTTCACAATTTTTACGTTCGATTTTATATATGCCTGGGTCGGCGTGAACTTGTAATTTTGTTTTCCCTGAGCGGATTTGTGATTTTAAGTTATTTCTGGCTCGGTAAATGAATTTTACTGCTTTAATTTTTAGTAACTCAGTCAGTTTGTTAGATGTGTTTCCTACAAACTGTACTTTCCACAGGTGTGCAAGAGGTTTTATTTCTTTGGTGACTCTCTAATTAATTTTGTGTCCTTATGGATTTCCTTGTATGTGGTGTTAGTGAGTGTATCATAGAATTGAACTAAGATCTCTGAAATTGTTCTGCTGGGCTACGTAATAGAGTGCAGCAATTTCTTTATATATGGCTGATTCTTCTAGTGGTAAATTTATCATCCCATTAATCATTGTGTGGAAATATGCGTATTTATGTGGTTTAGGATTAATGGATTTTCACTGACTATATTATCTCGCGCAGTGAATTTCCTGTAAAATTCAAATGCTGTCAGAAATTCTTAACATATGGATATAAACTAATTTACTTAGGTTAGCATCCACTGATGTGAGAAAGGACGAACAAGCTGTCACGAATTCGATAAAATACAAACACAGATCACAAATCATAGACAGCTATTTATTAAGCACAATATCCACCGATGTGATACGAAATTCAACAGGTACATTTTTGTAAATGGCTGTTGTCCAGCAAGCGTATATTAGTTTCGATATAAGATTAAACATCCAATCGGTTGCACTTGGACGTTAGTTATATTGACCTAGGTTTCGACACCTACTAGGGGTGTCCCAATCAGAATGAACAGTTGCTAAACTGTAAAATTACATTGCTAAAAAGCAATAGTCAGAATTTTGGGCAGAAGTCCGTACGTACCAGGCATCAACGAAATGCTCTCCTGAAGACGACACCAAGTCTGCAGCGCCCTCACGTAGAGGTCAACATAGTGTTCAGCATGCCAGAGCTCTCCCAGTTAGTGACCTCATCTAAACAAGTCAGAATCATAGTACAGCACGAAAGTGAAAGTTTTATGATGGACACGATCATCTGCATGTGGAACATTGTACTCCAAGAGAACAAATCGTTAATCTTCGCATCAAATGACGCTATAGCAGTCGATAACGCTTGTAACTCATCAAGCAATCCGGTGGCAAAAATCTACGCCTCCCATTCAGAATGGAGGCCAAAATCGGCACCTGAGTCATGTAACAAGAATTCCTTACGATTAGATCCAAAACTATAGTGACGGATAGGGATGGAATCTAATAAGAATTCGCGGCACTGTGAAACGTTTCTATTTACTCTGAAGTTAAAATGGCTCTGAGCACTATGGGACTTAACATCTGTGGCCATCAGTCCCCTAACGAAACTAAGGACATCACACACATTCATGCCCAAGGCAGGATTCGAACCTGCGACCGTAGCGGTCACGCGGTTCCAGACTGAAGCGCCTAGAACCGCACGGCCACACCGGCCGGCACTCTGAAGTTACACATCCCCTCAGCATCTATTGCCGTTTTTTGTATCGTCTATATTTACTATTACCTGCGAAAACCTGGTCGAACCAAATCCGATCCATTGGTAGAAGCTTTTTAGCAACTCGTTATTTGATCACTGTGACAAACTGAAGTCTTGGGCGAGTCGGCTTATTTTCGTTCACCCGTGTCTGACATGAGATTCCTCTCGTCTGGAAGTAGTTCGCCATTACTCTTGCTTGGATGCTTCTTGTTCGGACGTGGCACGTTAAAGTCGAAGAGGCACTTTGTGCTGTGTATTGATGAGGAGAAGGAAATTGCACCTTTTCTGGCGGAGTCCACCCTGTTGAAGAGAAATTGCAGTGCACATGGTATCGGGGGAAACCAACCCAATTTATTAACTGTGACAAAGGTGAGTTTCATGTGGCGAAGGTAGTTTTGGAATGTTTGCTTCCATTACTCCTCACGCAATTATCTGATCAAGTGTTTCCGTGCGGTCTAATAGACAGAAGTGGGTTGTTACTGCGAGCGGTTTGGAGGCTGGTTATGTCATCACGTATTGCTGTACCTCACTTCGCACTTCGTGCTATTATAAATTCTTAAATGTTAACCTCTCCTAAGTGTAAAGACTAATTTTCATATTAATCAGGATCACTATTTCATCTGATGTTCCATATATTAGTAAAATTGGATCTAGGAATTGTAGGTCAAAATATCCCTCCTGGACTGTGATTCAAGTCCAAATATTGTTTGCTAAACGCACTTCTTGTGAAGTCATTTACCGAAAACAGTGACACTCTCTGTATTTATTCTACTTGAAAGTGCCATGCTGGCTGGCCACCATCTTATTATCTTGCGTAACTACTCGGGATGCAGTCACTCTGATGAGTAGGATATCTTGCACTGAAAATTATACGCGACAATAAATATTGCTTCTCCGACCGCTGACTCCTACTACGGTGCATTATGATTATGTTGGGTCATCTCACTCATGTAGTACAATGTTGTGTACGAAGGGTGTCAGGATTTTAAACGATCGCTCTGATAATTATTTTATGCTTTCTGAGTTAACGTATACAGAAAATTTCAAAGATGTACGCCGCAACTTGAATGCTAGCACATGTTCAAAGTAATCGGTTTCATATGCGAACTTATTCCTCTATGTCCTATTAGATATACAAATTTCCATTTCATTTTGCTACCCTGAATTCATGAAAGTATGTCTTCTGTTACTATTTTATGACTTTAGTTTGTCATCTCTGGCATTGTAATTACGATTTTGCATATCTCCGATGTATCATGGCTGGAAAATCGTTATTTGTGGGAATAGTCTGTGCTTTCGAATACACAAACAACTTTCAAAGAAGTGATCGTGTGTCATATTAAATCGGTCGTAAGGTGATTGCGCTTACAAGACATGTAATTACAAGAAAAGGAGATAAATTGTGTGACCGGATTGACTGAATGTTGTTGCACAGAGTTTCTTGGCGATACTTGTCTAAAAAGGAAACATGACCAACCCGAGCTTTAAATTTAAGGAGGGAAAAGCACAATTCGCAAGATACCAGCGCTAGGAATCGACACTGTCCGAAAATTTGGGCAGTAATTCTGATAGTACGCAGTTATGACTTTCTGACTATACCTCTTTTGGCAGTTAGATACATATTACATGAATCATTTTGACGATAATCCGTAATGATGTAGAACGAGCTACATGCTGAATATTTCTAGGCTTTTTCTTTTGATATATAGTTATGAGTTAGTAATTCCTATCCACCACCTTTTACATCTTACTATAATAGAAATTCTTCTTCAAAGTACGAGTTTTCGCAGAGAAACTTATTTAGTTTGTTTTCAAAATTTATTTATTTTCTGTCAGACATTTTATAACATGGGGTAAATGATAAAACTTTATGTTGCAGCATTGTGCACCCCTTTTTGTGCTAAAGACAATTTTAATGTGGAGCAATGAATGTCATTTTTCCTTCTAATATTGTAAATATGTACATCATTGTTCCTTTTGAACCATAGTGAATTTTTTACAATGAACTTCATGAGAGATTAAACATACTGTGAAGCAGTAGTCAGAACGCCCAACTACTTAGACAAATGCCTAAAAGATTATCGTGCGTGATCATCACGTGTTGTTCTTACAGCACGTTTTCGAGCAACGAAGACTTTCTTTCTTAAAGATGAGTAATCCCAGAACATTATTCCATATGTAATTATTGAATGAAAATATGCAAAATATACTTACTGGTACTTACAAATGAGGCTGAACTAAGTTGTTCTAGAAGTTGCAAAATGTTCATTTTCTTATTCATATTTCCTCGCCTTGTGTTACACTTACCGTTGGTGTAGTACCCCTAGATGTACAGAAGTGAATGTGTTGCGTCCTTTTAAAAACTCAGTGTGAGACGATTTGTAGAAAATCAATCAATGATACTTTTAAGAATATTGTTTACCATTTCTTCTGTTTCTGTCTGTATGCTTGGATTGATTACAAGTAGTGTCATCCGCAAAGAGGAAGGATCCTTCCTGTTGTATGTGAGATGGGGGATAGTTTGCATTCATGAGGAAAAATAATGGATCTAAGAGTGAACCCTCGGGAACCTCATACGTGATTTCTTTCCAGTGAGAACTACATCCTCGGACAATAATTGTTGAATTACAAATTACAACATTCTGCATTCTTTTGATAGGGTATGACATTATCCAATGACTGGCTTTATCACTAACACCACTGAACTTCAATTTATCTAGGAGAATACTGCGTCACACAGCCAAATATGTCTCGTTTCACTACATTCCAAATGGCTTTTAGTCTGATGGCCGTATTATTCATTTCTGACATTATATGCATGTTCCTTAATTTTTAATAACCTTTATCAGTAATTTTTGAGCGTTTTTTAAGTGTGAAACTACAGCAGGATCTCTACTTGCTCATCTCAAAAGTTACGTTTCCCTTTCCCTTTCATCACGTGCTTTAATCCCTCTAGTCATCCACGGTTGTTTCTACGTGGCTATCTATTGTCGTTTCTGCTGAGCTTATGCGAAATGTTATTTTCAAATAATGACTTAACTTATGGAAACTCATGGAAAAGATTAAATTTTATTTTAACATTTAGTTCATTGTAAATTTAATGCTACATTATATCTTGTAAACTGTTCTTAAGAAAATATGGCCTGGAGCCATTAATTATTCTAACTGACCTCTCTAGGAGTATGCATACTGTAGGGCACTATTTTATTTATCTTAACCAGCTATACATCATTATCAGAGAGCGCTTCTGTTACAGAGTAAATAGTTAAATTTTTGCTTTTACTTCACGGAAGAAATCAATGTCAATTACTGTTTTTATTAAACCGTGGGAAAATTAAGTGCTGAGATCAAATTCTAAGATCTAAAATAATAAGGGTTCCAGATCACTTTTCTACGAGAATCCTTTAGAAAATCTACATTGAAAATAGTGAAGCCAGATTGGGAACTGGAAACCGTGAAAATGGGAAGAAGGTAGAAATAAAATGTCAATATAGTTTGGGAGAAAATGATGAAAGAGGAACATGTGTGGTAGAATTTTGCACAGACCACAATTTAAACATCGCTGCCACTTGGCTTAAGAATCAAGAAAAATCAAAAAAGATGGTTGTATACTTGGAGCAGAACTTGGGAAACCGGAAGGTTTCACATTGATTAAATAATGGCAAGAATGAGATTTCGGAACTAAATTTTAAACTGCAAGACATTTCCAGAGACACGTGACCACAATTTATTGATTACGACCTGCAGATTAAAACTGAAGAAATTTCAAAAAGGTAGGAACTTAAGAAGCTGGACCTGGATAAATTGAAAGAACCAGAGACTGTTGAGAGTTCCAGACGGTGACAAGAACATGAGAAAGGAATACAATAGAAGACGAATAGGTAGCTATAAGAGAAGAAACAGTGAAGCAGCAGAGGATCAATAGGTAAAAAGACAAGGCTCAGTAGAAATCTTTAGATAACACAGGAGATATTGAATTTAAGTGATAAAAGGAGAAAATATGAAAGTGTAACAAATGAAGCAGGCAAAACGGAATACAAACGTCTAAAAAATCAGATTGACAGGGAGTGCAAAATTATTAAACAGGAGTGGCTAGGAACCAATATAAGAATTTAGAAGCATTTTTGCCTAGGTGAAAGGTAGGTACGGCCCACAGGAAAATTACAGAGGACTTTGGAGAAAATAGAAGTAGCTATACGAATATCTAGAGCTCAGATGCAAAACCAGTCCGAAGCAAAGAAGGGAAAACAGAAAGGTAGAAGGAGTATATAGAGGGTCTATACAAGGGAGATGAAATATATTAGACAGTAGTACAGAAATGGAAGACGACTTAAATGAAGACGTGATGGGAGAAATGATTGCGCGTGAAGATTCAGATAGAGCATTTACTGAAAGACCTACGTCGAAGCAAGGCCCTAGGAGTAGACAACACATCGTCACAGATACAGATGGCCTTGGGAGAGCCAGTCATTATGAAACTCTTCCATCTAGCATACAAGATCTATGAGACAGGCGAAACACCCTCAGATCCCAAGTAGTTGCTGATATGTGTGAAAATTTCCCGACTATCAGTTTAACAAGTCATGGCTGCAAAGTATTGACACGAATTCTTTACAGAAGAATGGAAAACTGGTAGAAGCTGATTTCATGTAGATCCGTTTGGGTTTCGGAGGAATGTAGGAATATGTGAGACAGTAATGCCCCTACGACTTCTCATAGAACCTACGTTTACAGCATTTGTAGACTTATAGAAAGCTTTTGAAATGTTGACTGGAATATTCTCCTAGAAATTCTGAAGATATCAGTGATAAAATATAGTGAACGATAGGCTATTTACAACTTGCACAGCAACCAGACAACAGTCATAGTAGTTGAGGGGGATCTATGGGAACCAGTGGTTCAGAAGGGAGTAAGACAGAGTTTTAGGCTAGCCCCGATGTTTTTAAATCGGTATAATCAGCAATCAGTAAAGGAAAATGAAAGAAAATTGAGAAGAAATTAAAGTTAATGAAGAAGAAATAAAAATTTTGAGATTTGCAGATGACATTGTAATTCTGCCAGAGACAGCATACGACATGAAAGAGCAGCTGAACGGAATGGACAGTGTTTTGAAAGGAGAATATGAGATAAACACTAGCAAAAGCCAGACAAGGATACTGGTATACAGTCGAATTAAATCAGGTAGTTATGAGGGAACTAGATTAGGAAACCAGACACTTAAAGTAGCATAGAGGTTTTGCTATTTGAGTAGCAAAATGACTGATGATGGCCAAAGTAGAAGCAATATCAAATGAGGACTGACAAGGGAAAGAATAGCGTTTCTGAAGAAGAGAAATTTATTACCATCAAATGCAGACATAACAGTTAGGCACTCTTTTATGAAGGCATTTGTCTGGAGAGCATCTACATATGGAAGTGAAACAGGGACGATAAACAGTTTACACAAGAAGAGAATACAACCTTTTTAAAGGTCGTGCTACAGAAGAATGCTGAATATCAGATTGGTACATTATGTACCTAATGAGAATGTACTGAATAGAAGTGGGGAGACAATGAACTCGTGGCACAGTCTGATTACAGAAAGAAATCGTTTGATTGGGCACATTGCTAGATATCAAGGCATCACCAATATACTGTTGGAGGAACACTAAGAGATGAATACAATGAGGAGTTTGTAACCTCCCCCTCACTTATCGACCTTAATGACAGTAAAAAATTAAACCACATGTACCTAATGGAAATTTGGGAAAAGCAATCGTCACCGAAGTTAATCTGTCGGTAAAAAGGGAGGAATGGGTTACATCTAAATGAAAGGAAAAATACCAATGAGACTGGTGGAAATTAATTTTGAAAAGGGGTAAAGTCAATAAAGAAAGTAAATGTGCGGACGTTACGTTAACAATTAACTAGCGGTAATTAGATATTTGAGATTTGGGAGAAATTACGGTCGCCACTCCTAAGGACAATTACTATAGTAACTGAAAAAGAATGGTTATTACTCATATAATTAGCACTAGAAGCGTGGCAACTGAAGGTTGACACGTGTAGTCTGAAAACTGAAAGTTTGTCAGAAGTAATAAATTTCGCTACACTCTGACTTAATTTAGCAAAAGAATTAATAAAACCGGAAACTCGAAAGTTAATTTAGTGACTAAAGTTAATAGTGAGCTTACTTTCTGAAGCACATCGAAATTCAGTAAGATACGGTTAGTCTTGGACTACCTCAACAATCATTTCAAAAGCTATTTGAATCTACGCAATTTAGAAATAAGAGATTCAACTTTGAACTTGAATTAAATGATTCTGAACAATTAACAATAGTGAAATTTAGTACGTACCAAGCTGAGCTGCAGTCACAGGTAAGCTAAAATACGGTAACAAAACTCGCACCCTTAATTTGTGCTTGTGCAATCTAAATATTGTAGCCAGCTATGAATACCTTAACTGAACTTTGAAATTAAAGCAGTGAAATCGAATGATGCTGGCGTTTGAATTTCAACGACACTCGGGTTCATTTCGGAAAAGGAAGGGACCCTGCTTGGCAATTCAATTGGGACAATGAGCAACAAAGGTTCATGCTCAGTTGCTGTAATTTTGTGATGCAACAATTTTAAAAGTTTGAAAAGCTGAGGTCTGCCATACAGTTCTAAAACTTTACGTGCTTCCAGTGTTCCTTGTTGGTTGATTGAAGGTTTGAAGCCGTCGATCGAGGAGGTGGTGACAGTCACTCATTGTCGGCCGTCGCTGTTGCAGGAGCTGGATGTTGGCGCGCCTTCTTCTCGACACGGTACCAGACGAAACGGGCTCTTGATGTGCGCCAGCTAATGCTTCCCGTCCGCGACACCATGTCAGAAACTATCATCGCAAGTCGAGCGCAATTACATGCTGCCAAACCCCGAAAGCGCGCACACAACACACCCGCTCCACTGCACCACCCCAGCCAGACTCTACCTCTGCCCGCGCTCCACGCGTCAGAGTTAACACTACCAAAGATTCTAAACACTTGGGTTCTCCACACGACCTATCGATGTATTCGTTCGATAGCATAGTTTTCCCTAGGCAAGACCCAGCGTAAAATACAAATAATATTTACAAAACAAACCAATAGTAAAACAATTACAATATATAAAGACACAGAAATGTCATATCTTGAGGTAACAGAATAAGGAAAAAAATTATAGTACAATAGATGGAAATAGGAGGATATGCATTTCCGGCGGTACACGTGCCCCACATTGTCTGAGGGTGTTTGTGTAACCTAAACAGACTCAGAAAATGTCCCAAAAAAGAAACAGCGGAAATGCATATGCTCAAAACATAAACAAAATTTAGCATTCGTCTAATTAAGCATAAATCAATTTTTAGACCATAATAATTGAGTGGAGACACTCCTAATCTTATTCCACTCTGTTATCTTGCCCAAAATAAAACAGGTTGACAACATATTAAAATTCATAGAAAACATAGAAAATGGTTTAGCTATTCTAAAATCGTCAAAATTCCTAACAGTATCAAGAAATGGAATACTATTTACAAAATTAATCAGAGTACATGGTCATAAAAAAACAGGTATATCAAATATGCAAATTAATAATTAATTACATAGAATACACATTTTATATAACCTTTTCATAATTAATACTCTCGCCATGAGAGTCCACTTAACGCTAAACAAGAAAATAATATACAGCATGTGGTGTCACCGCCAGACACCACACTTGCTAGGTGGTAGTCTTTAAATCGGCCGCGGTCCGTTAGTATACGTCGGAGCCGCGTGTCGCCACTGTCAGTGATCGCAGACCGAGCGCCGCCACACGGCAGGTCTAGAGAGACTTACTAGCACTCGTCCCAGTTGTACAGCCGACGTTCATAGCAGTGGTTCACTGACAAATCACGCTCTCAATTGCCGAGACGATAGTTAGCATAGTCTTCAGCTACGTCATTTGCTACGACCTAGCAAGGCGCCGTATTCAATTGATATTTATATTGAAATGGAATACATGTACCGTCAAGAGCGCTGTACACCAAATATGGATTAAAGTTAAGTATTACATCATCTACGTACTTTATTTGCAATTCTCAAGACATTGTCCTGTTCCAGATCTCACGCCAGTCTGCGTGTAATTAACCGCGTGCATTTCGGCCTCCTCTAGCAACACGGTGTTGGCTCTTCTGCCAACATTTCACAGCAGATCGACAAAAACATAAATATTGACTGCAGAATTCTTTCACATCAGCTGTCCGGGAAGAAAAACAACTCCGCCTTCCGTACCCGCAAGTGCAAAGAATGCCGACAGCGGCACAAGTGCCGACAGCGGCTCCGCCTCGCCAGTATTGTTGCGCCCGTCCGTGCGGCACGCTTGATCTCGCCCTTGTAACGGCATTTCCAGAACGTCCGTTTCACTGAATTCTTTCGGAGAAACTCACTCCCGAGTAATCTCAAGGAGTCCATTAATACTATCACAGTGGATAACTCAACACTGACCATCATCACACGTATGTACTAGCCTGAAACTTAAAACAGCGTCTAAGTACATCGGCAACGACTAGTAAAACACATATTCATGATATCTTACAGCTAGTTACAAAATCATATTTACATTGCTTAATCTACTGTGACTCAGCTGAAAACTTAAACTAGCAGCTTGGATTTTTAAATTGATTAATATTCAGTAACTCTTAAATCATTTAATCAACATTAATTACTTATTAATTACAACTTCTTTAATGACCTCTAGGCCAGGCAAAAGCATCGCAACATGGCACATCCTATAATCTTACACTCTATATTTACATACTGTACAAATTACCCTTTCTGTGGTATTAATCAATCCTTGGTTGGTACAATTTCAGGTCTACAATGTTCCGTATACCTAATAGTTTTCCAGAGCTTGGATACTCTAAGCAATAAGCATTTGTGTGAGGTATACCAATGACTTTATGTGGTCCATTATACACAAACTTAAATTTAGAGATTTCATTGTCTATCTCGCTCTATTTCTCATGAACTTTTACAAGTGCTAAGTCTCCGATTGCAAACTTAGCAAAACGCGCATCGGCTTTTAGCTTCATTATTTCTCGCAAACGATCTTTTTTCACACCAATACTAATGTCAATCCGTGGAGGGAATTTGATTATCTCTTCCAATTCACTTTCTACACTATTGTCAATGCCGAGATTCCTCACATTACAGTAGTTCAAATTCAAACCTACGTCAGTACTATCCGGCCAGTTAACAATGTGTATAGGCTGGTATTGCCTATGCACACCGTCTCTTGCCTCGTCAAAGCTAACTACTATTGTTTTATCTTGTGACGTACATGTCAAAGTTTTGCTTTCGCAATTACTCACTGCACGGTACTTTAATAGCCAATCTAACCCGATAATTACTTCCGTAGTTAAGTCTGGCACGACGACAAACTCTTGTTCAAATCGTGCCCCACATATCTCGAAGTTGGCAAAAATCTGTTTTGTGACCGGTTTACTGGCCTTCCCAAAATGAAACAATAAAGGGGGATTGGCTGCATAAAACTCTACGAGAGAGAACTATTTTTGTGAAATTATCAACTTACAAATTTCGGTTGGAGATATTTGGGCGTTGTACGCAAATAAATCCTTAAACTTTCTGGCGACGCCATGGAAACCTGTACAGAGCAAAAGTATTGTCATGGCAGGTGCCACATCTAGAACAAATGTGAGTTCCGGTTCGATGAAAACATCTTAAGGTTCAATAGTTTTAACTGGCTGTGTACACAACTTGCAACGTTCTCGATTATTGCTGAAAACGGTTAAGGGGCGCAAATTTTTCTATGACGTCTCTCTCAACGGAAATACTTTACACAGAAGATAAGGAAACATGGGTGAGCGAACTGCTTTGTCAGCTAGGAAAATATCTATTTCACAACGAATTACTTTACATAACTGTGATACCATGGTACGATAAATGTCTAAAACCTAACCAGTAAATGAAAGACAACAGTCCGATCTTTTATCATCAGTCAAATGTTTACACAATGGATTATTGTTCGAATTATCGCAGCCAAACCAAGAGTAGGAAAAGAACGAAAGGAGTATGAAATTCACCAGTATGAGGTCTAGTTTTGTTAAATTATATTTAATTGTTTGAAACCAATAAGGATAATTAAGAAAAAATTAATTGATGATGTGTGGGAAAATAAAACTATGGGCATTTCCCCGAACATTCATTGCCAAACGAGGAGAGTGAAATAGACAAATGGGCCATAAAACAGAACAACGTAGAGTCTAGTGTCTCATAACACAAATTAACTGCTTCAAAGTAGTCATATTAAATATCAAGAATGATGGAAAACTCAAATACTACGTAAACGGCTGCTGAGCAGCTGATACAAATAAAAAAAAAAAAAAAATCTGTTCACAGCATAAATTAAGACATCTCTGTTCTCTTCTGCTCTATATACTGTAAATAATAATAATAGAATGGCGAACGATGTTTAAATATATTGTATTTTTTGTGTTCTTAGCGAAATATATTTTAAAAAAAGGAATGAAGAAAAATGCCAGTGAAATTATTTGTTAAGTGATGTATATAAAAGTAGGAAATCAAATATCTTAGAGAATCACTTGGCGTACCTTTTGAACTATGATCCAAATTATTATAGCAAATGTGGTGTCGATTGAGAGATTGAAGATCAATTTTTAATTTAGTATCTTATAATTTTAAAGAATGCTGTCGATATTTGTCTGGTGACACACCTTTTGAACTATCATCCAAATTATTATAGCAAATGTGGTGCCGATTTTTAATGTAGTATTTTACAATTTTAAAGAATGCTGTCGATATTTGTCTGGTGGAATTTCACTCATTGGTCTCCTAACGTCGCTGTTGCTGTACTTGATGTCGAGCCTCGTTTTAGAAGTGCGACAACCGTTTCTCTGAAGTATTTTATTTCTTGCTTTTAGACAAATAATTTCTCAAAACAATTGACTGCCTTTCGTTTTAAACTGTTTTCTTCTTTATGTTAGTTTCTTGTAACTTCAAATTATGTACACAGAATCCTGACGTCAGGATATATCACACGCCCGCTGCCACCGATATTTATTGGAGCTGCTCCGCCCAGCTGTGAATTCTGTCAGCAGAAGATTCATATTCTATCGGACACCGGCAACCTGTCATGCCCAGTGCTTTTGCTAACGGATAACTTCAGAGAAGAGCCGTATGGATAGATAAGCCTTAGCTCTGCTTTGTCCTTTCTACGGAGAAAGCCTTGCTGTCTGACGTCTCCTAGTGAGCTACGAGAAGTTGCAGTCGTAGATAAGTAATGGATAACAATTATTTGCTCTACATGGGGTAAACCACAGCTCTGGTGACTAAATGTCGAAGGTTTTTCAGAGATAGTTTCCGTACAGTCATACAAGGGATCAATTATTTCTTGTGCTCGTTGTGATAATCTGCCGGCCGCGGTGGCCGTGCGGTTCTAGGCGCTGCAGTCCGGAACCGCGGGACTGCTACGGTCGCAGGTTCGAATCCTGCCTCGGGCATGGATGTGCGTGATATCCTTAGGTTAGTTAGGTTTAAGTAGTTCTAAGTTCTAGGGGACTGATGACCTAAGATGTTAAGTCCCATAGTGCTCAGAGCCATTTGAACCATTTTTTTTGTGATAATCTTGTCACTAATGTCATTTCTCGATTTCCTTAATAAGTTTGTATTTCCTTTCGCTTGGTTTACTCTTAACACCCGTTCTGCGCTCAGTCGATCATTTCATAAAACGGCAATGGGACCTGCAATTCTTCCTCACGTTCAGAGAGAATAGCAATGTATTCAACTTCTCTTACCATTGAAATCACTTTCCCTTAAATTTTAATCTTCATTCTCTACCTTTCTGTTATTTGCTTCAGTGTTTCTGTCACATGCAAACTCAGCAATAGAAGGAAGGCTGTATATGAGGTTACGCTGTTTTAATCCGAACACGTCTCTATTTTCCTTCTTTTCTGTTTTCAGTGTCTTTCTATCACACGGTACCTATTACGGGTCTCCCTGTGGTCTGAGCTCATTATACTGTTCATTCCACACTACATAAAATATGACCTGTTTAATCGTTCTCACATTCACAAGAAGAATGTCATCATCTAATATGATCACTGATATCCTTTCACTTTGAGTTTTAATCTCAATTGCAAACCATCCTTTCATTTCCTTCATATAACAGAAATTACTTCTTATTGAACTCATTGTCTACCAAATTCGATAATTTCTTCGGGCAATTTCGTTTACAATGATGTCGTCCTTTTTTCCTAAGAGTAGCAGGAAAAACTGGGAGCAGTAAAACATACCCTTCATAACTATATTTCTGGTGATTTTAGTACAACCTGAAAATATTTATTACGTAACCACTACTTAATTAGCTCGACAGATATTGCATCCAGTTGCTGTACAAAAAAGAAGATTTGTGATATGATGGATGATTATCAGGTTTGCTTTAGGAAAGGTAAAACAACTAGAGAGGCAGTTCTGACGTTACGCTTGATAATTGAAGCAATGTGTAAACAAAAACACAAAGCATTTGTCGACCTAGAGAAATAGTTTTCTCAAAGGTAGAAAAACAAATATTATTATTTACGGAAAACTACCAAACTGCGCCTCATTAGCCCCAGTAACGCACACTAAGAATCTGTCATCACATTTCACAATCCGTATTCGTGGTTTGCGAAACAAATGGAAAATAGTGATGATAAAAATTTTCTCGCGCTCCTTATAAATAATGTGTCTCGTTTAAGGCCCAGCAAACACAAACTACTGAAACTTTTGGTGGAAATTTGAATGACCCTGGAGGAGAAAGGTGGTCGTGTGCATTAGGGAAGTACCAGCCTGTCATTATGTGAACGGGCAATTCCCCTGTACGACCAGAGGCCTTTGTCGCCGCCAGAGGATTTGCAGATAGTGCCCCTTGACGAGATTACGAGCTTCGTAGAGTCACGCGCGTCGTAACATCGAATGCTTGCTCATTCACTGACGTTATAGTCTGCTAAAACGGGTGTAGGACAAATAAAGCTAGATGCCAAAAGACCAGACTCTCCTGAACTGTAGACTGCAAAAGCTTTAATCGTGCTCATAATCGTTGGGCTTGAGGGTTAATGCAAACTAGTTTCGTTTGGCTACGCTCAGTTCAAAACCAACAACATTTACAGCTATAGTCATTTTAGACGGGCTTCATTGTCATCAAAACTGAATGACGTCAGTAATTGTTATTTACGTCGTCATTCACAGAGCATTCAATGTCAGCTGACTACAGTCTGGTGTGACACTGGTTACATTTGCTGTTCATTCCATTATCTTAAATTCCAGCTCACGTTCTATTTAATTAAGGACTATAGTCAGTACACTAAGAACGATCACTGCTATACAATCACGGTTGATATATACGGAGCTGCCGCGCGGGATTAGCAGAGCGGTCTGGGACGCTGTGGTCATGGACTGTGCGGCTGGTCCCGGCGGAGGTTCGAGTCCTCCCTCGGGCATGGGTGTGTGTGTTTGTCCTTAGGATAATTTAGGTTAGGGACTGATGACCTTAGCAGTTAAGTCCCATAAGACTTCACACACATTTGAACATTTTGAACATTTACGGAGCTTACTGCTTCATTAGTTTGGAAATTAAATCTCTGTGGTAAGAATGGGCACCGCTGCAGTAACACCTGCCGTCAGTGGCAACTAGTCTGTTTCGGGTAAAGACTCTATGTATGTGAGTTATTTATTATTCCTTTGAAAGCTGAAGTTGCTTCTGAACTTGTAGTTTCTGTCTACTTTCCCTCTGACCCTCCGACATCTGAGAATACTGTTTTGCGCATCATGCTTAAACGAAAAGCCACACAGACACACACGTATATCTTGGAGGGCATGTTTGTAGTGGGTGGAGGGAGGGAGGTGGCGACCAAAGCTGAAACCGCCCGAGGCGTGTTGCCTTCGCCGCTGATACGGTGCCCATGAACGGCGTCGAATTCTCTTACCAGTGCAGTTCGTGGCTCCGCATTTCCATGCAAATGGCCTGGGACCTTTGCAGTGCTCGCGAGGCAGGGTGAATACGTGTGCTCACAGACTGCCTTATGGAATCAACTGGAAGAGTCAACTAGTTAACTAGCGAGCGTTCCAGTTCAGTGAAACGGGTAAAGGGCAGAGCTCCGAGATCGTTCCGGTTGTTTGTATGCAGCTGAAAGGCAGAAAGCTGATGAAAGGCGGTATTATGCATGTTTAGTATTCGTATTTTCAGCATTTCGTGCATTACTGCTACCTGGCGACCCAATAAAGAGATACGCAGTGAAACTCTTAGAATCTGTTACTCACTTTCAGACGGGATAGAAGAATTTTTATCACATATCTATACTAGGTACAGCCTGCTGTTTATTCTACACCTAAATAAAAAAGAAAAGTCAGCATCTGTACTGACATATGAAAAGAAACCGCATTCCTGTATTGGCTTGCGGAAAAATGTGATAAAATTTTCTGCTGACTTTCGTGCATAAATTATAGATGGCAGAGGATATGTCTTCGTATTGTAGCACAAATCCATACTGTTTTTAAGTTAAATTTCGACAGCACTTCATGCATAGTTACACTAACGCATTCATGTAGCTTGTAGTTTTCTGATTAGCTAAGAAATACACTACTGGGCATTAAAATTGCTACGCCATGAAGATGACGTGCTACAGACGCGAAATTTAACCAACAGGAAGAAGATGCTGTCATATGCAAATGATTAGTTTTTCAAAGCATTCACACAAGGTTCGCACCGGAGGCGACACCTACAACATGCTGACACGAAGAAAGTTTCCAACCGATTTCCCATACACAAACAGCAGTTGACTGGCGTTGCCTGGTGAAACGTTGCTGTGATGCCTCGAGTAAGGAGGAGAAATGCGTACCATCACGTTTCCGACTTTGATAAAGGTACGATTGAAGCCTATCGCGATTGCGGTTTATCGTATCGCGACATTGCTGCTCGTGTTGGTCGAGATCCAATGACTGTTAGCAAAATATGGAATCGGTGGGTTCAGGAGGGTAATGCGGAACGCCGTGCTGGATCCCAACGGCCTCGTATCACTAGCAGTCGAGATGACAGGCATCTTATCCGCATGGCTGTAACGGATTGTGCAGCCACGTCTCGATCCCTAGGACGTTTGCAAGACAACAACCATCTGCACGAACAGTTCGACGACGTTTCAGCAGCATGGACTATCAGCTCGGAGACCATGGCTGCGGTTACCCTTGACGCTGCATCACAGACAGGTGCACCTGTGCTGGAGTATTCAACGACGAACCTGGGCGCACGAATGACAAAACGTCATTTTTTCGGATGAATCCAGGTTGTGTTTACAGCATCATGATGGTCCCATCCGTGTTTGGCGACATCGCGGTGAACGCACATTGGAAGCGTGTATTCGTCATCGCCATACTGGCGTATTACCCGGCGTGATGGTATTGGGTGCCATTGGTTACCCGTCTCGGTCACCTCTTGTTTGCATTATGGCACTTTGAACAGTGGACGTTACATTTCAGATGTGTTACGATCCGTGGCTCTACGCTTCATTCGATCCCTGCGAAACCCTTCATTTCAGCAGGATAATGCACGACTGCATGTTGCAGTTCCTGTACGGGCCTTTCTGGATACAGAAAATGTTCGACTGCTGCCCTGGCCAGCACATTCTCCAGATCTCTCACCAATTGAAAACGACTGGTCAATGGTGGCCGACTAACTGGCTCGTCACAATACGCCAGTCACTACTCTTGACGAACTGTGGTATCGTGTACACGCCATCCAAGCTCTGTTTGGCTCAATGCCCAGGAGTATCAAGGCCGTTATTACGGCCAGAGGTGGTTGTTCTGGGTACTGATTTCTCAGGATCTATGCACCCAAATTGCATGAAAATGTAATCACATGTCAGTTCTGGTATAATATATTTGCCCAATGAATACCTGTTTATCATCTGCATTTCTTCTTGTTGTAGCAATTTTAATGGCCAGTAGTGTACTAAGTGCATTTACTCGGGCGGATATACGTCCTGTTCTCGCAGAACAAAACACAGGTTAAGGTTACCCATTGTATCTTTTGTACTGATGTGAAGAAGACGTTTAAGGTCACACAGCCACCCACGTTTGTGAACTCGCTTGTCTCAGTACTGAAGTAGCCTGTACAGAAGATTGGCGTCGCATGCAGACTTTGACAGCTGGGCAGAGAACATCAGCATGCGCCTGTAAATGCCACTAGTCCCACAACCCAGCTCACTATCACTGAAATGACGATGGTAGCCGGATCGAAAGGATAGCAGACCATCAGGCGGACTGTGGAATAGACCCAGATAACCGTTTCTATTATAATGGCCTTGCCATCGTCCCCAAAACCCAATCTTGGGACGAAAACCAACAGGCCAAAACGATCGGAACCGTGGATATCAGACCCTGCGATGTTGGTCCTGTCTGACTGATCAGACGACGACCACACCATCGATGGCAAGCATGTCGGCGTCTGTCTGAGATAAACGGCTAGTCCGTCCATCAAGTAACACCCTCCGCCGTTGAAACCTGCTGCAATTTCTCCGCTATGGTCGAACGGCGGGGGGATGGGGCTAGAGGAAGAGAAAAAGCTCATTGTTGATATGGCTTCTATAGTTCACTGCAACTTGAACGGGCTTAGGACATACGTGGAGGAACTACGTCTGTTGACTCAGACTAGACCAATGTGCAAATGTCTTCAGGAGAAATACAGGGTGTTTAAAAATGAACATACCGGTTTTAAGGGGCTGTAGCGTTTATTAGGCGCAACTTACAATTGTAAATAATACACCAAATGAAAGAGCAACTCAAACAGTTTTGTTTGTGTACTGTGCGCAATGGGAAGACTACGGAATGACAAAGAATGACTGAAAAACGTGTTGAATGAGTGCGAGTCTTTCACGCTTAGCGCCAAGTAATATTCCCGCGGAAAGTTTATGGGCCTTCTTTTTCGGTGAATCAACTGTAACTGATATTTCTTATCTTGATGTGCTACAGCTATGGCCCTTGCGTCACTAGAAAGAAGCTGAAGAACACGTCTTTATTTGGGAACAAGATGGTGCGCCTCCGCACTGGCATAACTTAGTACGCGCCTGATTAAGCGACGTTGTATCCGCCCCTTCCTCCTCTGCGGTGATTTTATTGCACACTATGTTCTCTGGGGCTCTGCATCCAGGAATAGCGCAGCTGAGAGGCTTGTCATGTCCTTGAACTTGGGGCAAAGAACACTGCAACACGGTCGTTCGCTGCTGCTAATCTCTCGGTATGCTCCCCGGTCTTCATACATACCATTCAGCGGGAAGTGGTCGATGACTTGCACTAGAGTGATCACTTTCCGTTCTGGACTCCCTCACCAGACAGAGTGACCCCCGAAAGAAAGTTGCCACGACGAGTGCTCAGTTGTGAAGACTGGACGCCCTACAACCAATTTTCTGCGTTTGCACACTGCGAGCGAGTGTATCACAGTACCCAAATGATCCACCATGCAGCTGAAGCAACCATTCCGCAGTCTTCATGCCAACTGAAATAGCAGCGTTTCCCTTGGTAGAGTCTACATCTTCATATATACTCCGCCTTCCACCAAGCGATGTGTGGCGGAGGGCACAATTCGCGGCAAAGTCATATTCCAACCGTCTGTTCCATTCAAAGGTCACGCGAGAGAAAAACGAGTGTCTGAACGCCTCAGTACGTGCACCAATTTCCCTTATCTTTAAATGGTGATCATTGCGCAATTTGAAAGTTGGTGGTAATAATATATGCTCTAGATCCTCGGCGAATATCGAATTTCGGAATTTAGTGAGCAGCCCCTTCCGCTTAGCGCGCCGTCTATCTGCAAATGTGTCCCACTTCAAACTTTTTATGAGATTTGACGAATTCCGGTCTGCAATCATGACCAGGTGGGCACCTCTGCGCAAATTCAAGTGCCAACTAACTGCAGAGAACATTTCGGGTAGCGAAGGCGAATCTTTCGTATTTTTGTGAGGTTTTACAAGTGTTTTGTTGGATTTTCGTTACCTTTAGCTGCTGTTGCAGTTTGATAATTCTATGAATTTTATTTTATCGTCACTCGTCTCATAACCTTTTTGTAAGGGCGACATAGATATTGCTGTCGTGTACCCACATCGTCATCACATCGTCCTCCTCCTCCTCCTCCTCCTCCTCCTCATCATCATCATCCATTGGTTATCCGCGCTTAATTCAATCTCGCTTGCAGTTCTCCGTTTTGAGTACGCTCCAGATAAAAGTAACGTTTACTGGAAGAAAGAAATACACATAGTTCGTAGTGACAGATCAGGCTCTCCATGCGACAATTTTATTACGGTCATGTTGCATAATTTCGATTGGATCACATATCAAAGTAAGTGTACTAGAGCAGACGACGTAATGTGACAGATTAGTGACATGTAATGTGTAGAACACGGAAAAAAGTGTGTCCTGTTCTTCATCTCAGATTAATTAATGCAGCCAAATTAAAAATCGGTTTCTTCATTACAGAAACAAAATTTACACACATTAAGCAAGTGACGGACGTGAATTAGTAAATTATTATGAAAAATTTAAAATGTTACGGGAAACTAACTTATTTTTATCTATGACTGTCACGAAATGTGTCTTACTCTCGCAGACAAATTAAATCAGTTAATTACAAATAATGATTTAATAAAGAAGACCTACCATCTTGTGAGAAATCCAGCTCAAAAATGCAGTAGATTCATTGGTGTTTGAATCTGGCCTTCAGTCAACCATGAAGTTACATCTCTATAATAAGTAATGACATTCAACGGTTGAGCCATTTTCAGTCCTACACACAGCTCAACAGTGCTCTTATCATCAAATCATGGAACCTAGTTTATGACGTTAAAACACTATATAATTCTTCCAACGTATTTTAAACGCTCATAAATTAAATAAAACAGGAACTAATTGGGATGATGGTCTTCGTCCTAGATTAAAATCGTAGAATTCTGTCAGCAGTTGACCCATCTCACGGGGTGCACTGCAACAGGCCGCCTCCTGTGGGCTCTAAGGATGTCATTTTGATGATTCTCCGTAGGGCCGAGGGTTGGTACAATGTGTCGCACCAGCGATATTAGCGTGCAAGCGCAGCCACTGACTCAGTCGTAATGCTATTCTACTGGTCACCTAATTTTTCTCATTTCCAAAGATGCGACTTTCTTATTGTCTACAGTCCTCAGTTTCTAGCCACTTTGTGGAAAAACTATTGCAGCTTCGTAATTACGCATCTGCTCTAAAGTATATCGAAAAACCTGCTAAGAAACCTTGTTCCGTTGAATTTATGTGCTAAGAACATTTTCGTGTTGTATTACATCTCCAATTCTTCCAGCAAGTGTAGTCTCCGACATTCCTTTTCTGTTTGCGTAATTTCTAAGGTGTCTTCATTTCCTTGCGTAGATGGCCTGTTTGCTACACAAGGTTCGTGGTAACCGACTTGACATTGTTGATCAGAATCCATCATCTTGTTACATGTACCTTATTGAAAACATTCTACCTATCTGTCCAACATACTTCACATCAGAGAGTGTTTTATAAACTCCCGACCTTCCAAACTTATTGTTTTGAGACCGTGAGGTTTACAAATGTGACGACTTTTGCTAAACTGTTCCATAGTACAGCATGGAGATCAGTTTAATTTTTTCTGTGTTTACTTTGTCCTTTCTATCCTTATTACTTTGGGCAACAGTTTTTTAGCAGTATCTACTTTGTGACCGTTGGTGACCGCTACTGATGCTCAGTTCTGTCTCCCTTTCTTCCTGGTCACTGGCACATTGATTTCTGTGTGCACTAATCGACAAGAAGCAGGCCCTTTATAAGCTGTGGATGACATGAATCTTAGGAAATTACCAAATAAGTTGGTGACAGTTTCCTCTAAACGGTAAATGCATGCTTATTCCACCACCTTTTAATCTTCAAACGGAGCAATTGTAATATACCGCTAATAAATTGTGATTCACAGTGAACTTTAAATGTTTTAATTATTATGTGCCAGAGATAGCAACCGAACTTACGTATTTTTTTTTTGGAGGGGGGGGGGGGGTAGTCATCAGTCTTCTGACTGATTTGATGCGGCCCACGAATTCCTCTCCTGAACCACCTGTTGATCTCAGGGTAGTAGTCGTCATTTGGTGGATGTATTCCAATCTCTGTTATTCTCTACGCTTTTGCCCTCTATAGGTCCCTCTTGTACAATGAAGTCATTGCCTCATGTCTTAACAGATGTCCTATCATCCTGTCCCTACTCGTTCACAGTGTTTCCCATACATTCCTTTCCTCTCCCATTCTGCGCAGAACGTCCTCATTCTTTTCCTTATCAGTCCACCTAATTTTCAACATTCGCCTGTAGCACCACATCTCAAATGCTTCGATTCTCTTCTGATCCGGTTTTCCCACATTCCATGTTTCACTATCATGAATGCTGTACTCAAGACGTATAGTCTCAGAAATTTCTTCCTCAAATTAAAGCCTATGTCTGATACTAGTAGACTTCTCTTGGCCAGGAATGCCATTTTTTCCAGTGCTAGTGTGCTTTTGAAGTCCTCCTTGCTCCGTCCGCCATTGGTTATTTTGCTGCCTAGGTGGAAGAATTCCTTAACTTCATCTACATTGTGAACTCCTATCCTAATGCTAAGTTTCTCGCTGTTCTCAGTTCTGCTACTTCTCATTACATTCGTCTTTCTTCGATTTACTCCAAGCCCATATTCTGTACTCATTCCATTGTTCATTCCAATAGCATATCATGTAATTCTTCTTCATGTTCACTCAGGATAGCAATGTAATCAGCGAATCGTATCACTGATATCCTTTCACCTCGAATTTTAATTCCACTCCTGAACCTTCCTCTTATTTCCATCATTGCTTCTTCCATGTACAGACTAACCAGTAGGGGGGAAAAGACTACATCCCTGTCTTACAACGTTTTTAATTCGATAACTTCATTCTTGGTCATCCTCTCTTATTATTCCCTCTTGGCTCGTGTGCATATTGTATATTACCAGCCTCTCCCTATAACTTACCCCTATTTTTCTCATATTTTCGAACGTCTTGCACCATTTTACATTGTCGAACGCTTTTTGCAGATCGACAAATACGATGAACGTGTCTTCATTTTTCTTAGTGTTGCTTCCATTATCAATCTCGGGCAACTTTAGATTTCCTAAGGCCAAACACCGTCTATAGCTCATCCTCAGTTTTCTTTTTCGTTCTTCTGTATATTATCTTTGTTAGCAACTTGGATACGTGAGCTGTTAAGCTGACTGTGCAATAATTCTCGCACTTTTCAACTATTGCAGTCTTCAGAATTGTATGGATGATATTTTCCCAAAAGTCAGATGGTATGTCACTAGACTCATACATTCTACACACCAACGTGAAGAATCGCTTCGTTGACCAGCGATTTTAGAAATTCTGATGCAATGTTACTTACCCCTTCTGTCTCATTTGACTGTAAGACCTCCAAAGCTCCCTTAAATTCGATTCTAATACTAGATGCCCTGTTTCATCTAAACCGACTCTCGTTTTTTCGTCTATCACATCAGACAAATCTTCCCCCTCATAGAGGTCTTCAGTGTAGTCTTTACACCTGTCCGGCCTGTCCTCTACATTTGACAGTGAAATTCCCCGTTGCACTCTTAATGTTACCACCCCCGCTTTTAATCACCGGTTGTTTTGACTTACCTACATGCTGAGTCAGTCCTTCCGACAGTCATTTCTTCTTCGATTGTTTCACGTTTTTGACGCCAACATTTCTTCTTAGCTTCCCTGCACTTCCTATTTATTTCATTCCTCAGACACTTGTACTTCTGTATTACTGAATTTCCCTGAACACTTTTATACTTCCTTCTTTCTTCGGTCAGTTGAAGTATTTCTTCTGTTACCCACGCTTTCTTCGCAGTTACCTTTTTTGTACTATGTTTTTCATTCCAACTTAGGTAACTGCCCTTTCTAGAGATGTCCATTCCTCTTCAACATTACTGCCTACTGAGCTATTTTTTATTGATGTTTCTATAGTCTTAGGGAACTTCAAGCACGTCTCGCCATCCGTTAGTACTTCCGTATCCCACTTCTTTGCGTAACGATTGTTCTTTACTAGTCTCTTGAACTTCAGCCTACTCTTCATCACTGTTGCATTGCGATCAGAGTCTAAATCTGCTCCTGGGTATGCCTTACAATCCTGTATTTGATTTCGGAGACTCTGTCTGACCATGATGTAATCTAGCTGAAATCTTCTCGTATCACCCAGTCTTTTCCGAGTTTATCACCTTCCCTTGTGATTCTTCAAGACAGTATTCCCTACTACTAGCTGAAATATATTACAGAACTCAGTATTTCCCCTCTCTCATTCCATGTCCCAAGCCTATATAGACCTGTAACATTTTTTATCTTTTATGTACTGTATTACCCTTTCAGTATCCTGACGCACTTTCTCTATCTCTTTATCTTCAGCTTGCGATGTCGACATATATACATGAACTATCGTTGTCAGTGTTGGTTTGCTATCGATTCTGATGAGAACGACCCTATCGCTGACCTGTTTACTGTAACACAGTGTTTGCCTTACATTCTTATTCATAACGAGTCCTGCTCCTGTTGTACCTTTGTGCTGCTGTTGATATTACTCTACACTCAGCTGACCAGATATGCTGGTCTTCTTTCCATTTCACTTCACTAACCACTACTATATGTAGATTGAGACTTTGTATTTCCCTTTTCAGATTTTCTGGCTTCCCTGCAACAATTAAGCTTTTGACAGTCCACGCTTCGTCTCGTAGAACGTTATCCTTTCTTTGATTATTCAATCCTTTTCTCAGCGTCACCTCCTCCTTGGCAGTGCCCTCCCAGAGATTGGAATAAGGGACTATTCCGGAATCTTTTGCCAATACGGAATATCATCATGACACTTTTTAGTTACAGGCCGCGTGTCCCGTGGATACACTTTATTTGTCTTTAATGCGGTGGGTTCCATTGCCTTCTGCATTCTCTTGCCGCTGATTACTCTGATACTTCCGCCCTTAAGGGCAGTTTCCAACAAGAGTCTGCCCTGAGCCTCTGTCCGCTCCTCCGCCCTTCTCTTTGACAAGGCCTTTGGCAGAATGAGGTTTACTTCTTATACCGTAAGTCTTCTGCTGCCAATGCTGATTATTAATCAATATTTAAGCGGTAGCGGGTTTCGAAATCGTGACCGACGACGTTTTGATTACTAACAAAAGGCGATATCCTTAGACCACGGGGATGACACAGAAATTCACTTGACGGAGGAAGTTTAAGCTTCTGAAATACATTTTGGAAATAAATAGACGGTGGCTGGAAAGAGGAACTTGTTGTTTCATTCCATCTAAATTTTTATATAGACGCATTTGCGTTTCTTTATTGTTTTTATGTACCTTACTTGGAACTATAAACAAGAAATAGTTAATCACGTATGTAACGTTTATAATAAGCAGTTTTACTAGTTGTACCTTGGTCAGACTTAACAACTGTATACTAGTCCCCATGGCTAAAATACTGTTTGGAATATAAAACATATATCTGAAAATGAAATATATTACTTAAACCATGAATTTTTTTAAATATCATGTTCTCTTGTCTTGATACTGTTAAGTATTTAAAGAAATTATTTTTGATTCTTTCCATCGATACTTTAACCCGCACACTGGAGTATAAATTCCTAACAACAAGTAAATGAAATGGGAGGAATCTGAGAATAGTTTTTCCTTAATTTCGTTAACCAGAGCCATACTATTATGCAGTGAAAAGTTTTTTGGAAGATGTAAGTTTCTGTAAGAATTTGGACGAGCAGTCTAGTTACGTTATAGGCTGCGTTATTTCTACAGCTTGCGATTTGAAGACTCAGTTCGATAGTCTTATGTATTTTAAGCTGTGACCTTAGATTAGGAACAGTTGGCTTCGTAAATAAGTATCTTCTTCTTTCGGCTTCCTCTAGTATGGAATGTGTACTTTTGAGAAGTAATTCAGTTTAGATTAGAAGTCTGTTGTTAAGTCCTTTGGAATTTTGGTAATGTCATTTTCAGAGAAAAATGCTAATGTCTACTGTGTACTGACATTCCTTTAATATTATAATTATACTTTAGTAGTAATGCAACGGCCTTGCCGCAGTGGCTACACCGGTTCCCGTGAGATCACCGAAGTTAAGCGCTGTCGGGCGTGGCCGGCGCTTGGATGGGTCACCATCCCGCCGCCACGTGCTGTTGCCATTTTTCGGGGTGCACTCAGCCTCATGATGCCAATTGAGGAGCTACTCGACCGATTAGTAGCGGCTTCGGTCAAAGAATACCGTCCTAACGGTCGGGAGTGCGGTGTGCTGACCACACGCCCCTCTTTATCCGCATCCTTCTCGGAAGATGACACGGCGGCCGGACGGTCCCGGAAGGGCCACTTGTGGCCTGAAGACGGAGCTTTTTTTTTTTTTTTTTTTAGTAGCAATGGCCTTCTCTTGAGTAAGTTCTTTATTCATGGGATTAACGGTTTATAGCTCATATTTAGCATTGAGATTATTGTTTCGCTTGTTCAGTCCAGTTTTAACAACTTGTAGCAACTTATTATTGACATGACCAAATTCATTATTATTTTATTTCGCTAATTCAGGTGTCATTTCGGTGAGACCAATCATACCTTAGCAATCTTTTTGTTAACTGGTGACTCCTTTTTTATTTAACACTTTTTCACTTATCTCATCTCCGCTACTCCTCATTGCTTTCGCCTTTCTCCGAATTAATTGCAGTCTTTATTCTGTACTCTGTTCATTGCATTCAAAAGTAAAAGAATTAAGGTTGCGAGGACACGGGAATGGTAAAATATTGGGCTCAGGCCCAGCATAAAAATTAAAAAACTTATTGCAGTGTCACAAATTTACATCAAGAACACAATGGTAACCTGAGCACCTGTATTAAAGTAGGATTATTGCGTTATAACGCCCCCAAAATCAGTATGAATCTAAAGTGCCGATAAACAACAATATGAGAAAATTAGTTAATTGATCAAAAATAGATTGTCCCGCTTTTAAAAGTTATTTAAAAGATAAAAGTATTGCAAAACAGTTCAGAGGAAGCAATAAGTGACAACATTAAAAATCACAAAAATGTCTCCAAAACATATTGGACCACTTACCCTATTGGTGCGTGTGTGTGTTCCTAGCATGAGTTTGTTTAAGTTGGCAGCCCACGGGCATCTGTGAGTCTTTGAATTACCAATTGACAAAGGATCATTACCAGTTAAAATGTACAATTAAGCTAGGTGTTTAAAAGCTAAGTTTGTTTGTCTAATTCAGTTATAAATAACTCGCAAATGGAGCAACGTATCGAATTATTTTTTTAAGCTCTTGACTGTAATACTGGATCCCCTATGGCTTCCATATGGACTTCCTTTACCTCCTGCTGAGCGATTATCTAACACACTGGACTCACATTCAGTAGAACGACGGTTCAAATCCGCATATAACCATCCTGATTTAGGTTTTCTGTGATTTATCTAAATAGCTCCATGTAAATGCTAGGGTGGTTGCTTCGAAAGGGCAAAGGTGATTTCCTTCCCCATCCTTAACAACACAATCCGAGTTTGTGCTCCCTCTCTAATGATGTGGTTGTCGGTCGAACGTTAATATCGTATCTTCCTCCCTTCCTCCCTTCCATTTCTTCTTCTATCACGCAATCGGGCAAGTTCCAGCCTATTCTCCTAGAGACCTTGAGTCTACTCTTTCCATTTTCTTCTCTCTCCTCCTCTGTGTTTCAAGTTGCCTTCCCGTTGCAGGCCTAATTTTGACTCCCTTGCTTTTAATTTCAGCGCGAAGTTTCTTTTGATTTTTCTGTATGCTGAATCAGTTCTCCCGATGAACATTTCTCCTTTGATTAATTCACACTTTTCCTGCAGCATTTCTTACTTGGCTTCCATGTGCTTCCTATTTATTTTATTCTTAACTGACTTAAATTACTTTATGCTCTATTTCCGTGAACATATTTGTACTACCCATTTTCAATTGTAGAAATTCTTCTGTTTGGCAAGATTTATTTGCTGTCTGAACAACTTCTGTTAATGCCTTTTTTAGAGAAGTTTATTCCTCTTCATTATCGCAGTATCTACAGCCCCAGATAGTTCAAACGTGTCTCACGAGTCTTCAGTATCCGATTTCTTTTCACACTGATTCTTCCGGACGATTATCTTAACCATCAGTCTACTAAATGGTGATCTGTGCCTATCTTCTCTTGCGCACGCCTTACAGTCCAAAGTATGGTTAGAAAATTCTATCTGACCATGATGTAATCCAGCTGGAATCTTCCTATATCTGCCGGCGTTTTCCACGCACAGTTCCTCAGCTCGTGATTCTTGAACAATCTATGTGCTATTAATGGATGAAATTTATTCACAGCTCAATTACTTTCGCTTCTCTCTCTCTCTCTCTCATGCGTACTACCACGCCAATACTCTGCTGTAACTCATCTTTTAATTCCTTCCGATACTACGGCGTTCCAATCCGCAATGGTAATTATACACTGCTTAACGATTACTAAGGAAGAACCGTTATTTGCTACAGAACAACCGACAATTACTAAGGAACACCCGACCAAGGATAGTAAAAGAATAGGTAGAGGACGGGACATCTGAAATGCAGCGAAGCCTGTGGACGAACGCTCTGCATTCTTTCGACAGCTCATTCAGTATTGTGTTAGACGAAGGTCGCTCTGGACCGGATTAATGCGACATTTCGTGTGATACGGCACAATGTCTGGAAGACATAATGTGAGGATTTTGTTAACGAGCGAGCAGTTGGACTGGGCGAAGCCGGTCAAAGTGTCACTAGTGTGGTCAGAGTAAAAAGTATGTCCAGAAGTGCCATCTCGCTATTACAAGAGACCGTTGAAGGTGTAAATGCTACGCGAAAGCATGCCAGCTGTTGCAGACAGACCACCATACTGCAAAAGGATCGATGCGTAATTCTAGTGGCGAAAAAGAACAGGCATCTTACACTTAGGCAGAACGCTCTACACCTTGCAACCATTACTAGTACGCGTATCAGAACCATTTCGAGGCGATAAAATCAGGGAACACTTTACATGCCACGGAATGCTTACGAACGTGATTGGTATAGCCTACGAGTTGTGGTGTGGGCAACCATTATACACAATGGCGGCCCGACCTTCTGTTTTTGGACAGTGCCCGCTCACGCAGGAAGATACTGAACGTATGGAGTGTCCTGTCCATTTCCCGGACTTAAACCCTATAGAGCATACCTTGCATACTCTTGGCAGATATGTTGTCAACTTACCGAACCGAGAAAAAACTGAAAACCAGCTTCAGAGAGGAATGGGACAATATTCCCCTAAGGATTCCTCAACATGAATAACAAGCTCAAAATATGCATTAGCCCCCGAGGACACATTCCTTACTGAGAGTCCGATACCGACCTCTATGTTGGATGTCTTACTTGTGGAAGACATCTACTTTAGTTTTGTGGGTTGTACTGTTTTCCCGTGTGATGAAATCTGCACCGTTTTTCGTTATAAATATACGACTCCACCACTGTTACATATGTACTGTGTTTAACGTCGTCCACCATGCCTGTGATTATTACTGTCCAACAATTTCTCTGTTCTTTAGCAACTGTCAAGGAGTTATTTTCATCTCCCTTTTCATATTGAATTACCCGTTCAGTTTCCTCATATACTTTCAATACCGCTTATGTTTGCGACGTTATTAGCATAGTTTTACTGCCAGTTCTCCGGAAAATATTCCGTAACTGAATTGTTCGCAGATATTTACTGTCTCCCCTATCTTCCTATAAATAATTAATCACGTTATATTATTTTCTCTTGCTGTTGATACAGATCTGTTGCAAGCCGTCACTTGCGTTAGTCAGAAATATACGCCTGAGTGAAGCTGTACATAAAGAAAAGTATTATATGGTCAATAACCTCAAAATCGTGTGCTACTCATATGAGTCTTGTGTGACTTAATGAACATACTCGTGGCACTTCTCTGCCCTATGCACATAATCACTTTCAAAAGTCAACTTAATAATCAAATAAGCTAATTTAATAATATTGATTTTTACATTCCTGGTGTACTCAAGTACCACCATAATAAAATAAGAACAGTGAACAGTAGAGGGAGTATGAATAATACCAGTGGCTTTTTTAACTCTACAAAATAATGACAAGTTTTATTAAGGCATTAGTAACTACAACTTTATGGAGAGGCTGCTGCTAAATCTTACACAAAAAATGACAAACAGAAATCATTTAAGGAATGCTGTTTGATGGGCAAGGCATACACTGGGGTAGGCTATACAAATTCTCCCCCGAATTAATCTCTTTTACAACGCTGTCGGATTTGGTTTATGTGAATCTACTTTGAGGCTCAACTGTATTCAAATGGAAGCAACTATGATCAGCTATACAACAAGCTAGGGTTCACCAAACAGGGACCTGCGAATATCATTTAACAACGATGCGCCGGTGCAGCAGTACTTAACGCTTTCACCTTGATTCTGGCTGCAGCAGGAAACGGTGCACCGTGGGCGAGGGTCGACCGCTGCGCCAGCTGTAATGATCTGACGCGTCCACGAAAATTTGCAAACTACCCGGTCCGGAGTTCTGATTATCAGAACGTGGTAACTTCTTTATCAGAGACCTTAAATCCCTTCAGACTTCAGTGTGAGGTGCACACGTTTTCTGGTCTGGCCAAACCAATTTGACTCACAGGCATAACGGTGCACGGTGCATCGTGACAAGGTCAAACATCAGACAGAAATTCAGTACGAATAAATACACCCTTGTGACAGTTGATGTGTCCGAGAAGCAGCTCCACTGCCGGTACAGTTGGAAACTGCCACAGGCTCTAAGTAAAACAAAAAAAAAAATCTAGACCACAAGTCTCACATGCTAGGGAAGGACCTGTAGAGACCAGAAGACGATGTCCCCTAAAGAATCATAAGCACATTTTATCAAACTTCAGTATAGGCGCCACATTAACAAAAAAGAAACTGCCCCCACATTTGCACAAACCAACTGAACTATCTTCTACCCACTCAATCTCCCCTCTTGACTGTTCTGTTGGCCTGGCAGCCAAACCAGACACAGCACCAGGGTTCTCCGGCTGGGGGAGCAAGCCTCTACTTCGCATTTCCTGAGAGTAGCCAATCAGCGAATCCAAACCTCTCTTGTCTGAAAAAAGTAGATTTTATACTAGGGAGGTGTTCTCACGGTAAGCATGGCCATATTTTGGCATAAAACATCTACTGAACATCTACTTGGATGCGTGCATAGTCCCTCATTTACAGAGGGATCTAATCCTTCTGGGCCACCATTTTCTGAAGGAAGGCTGTTAAGCTTCCCAGCAATTGTGCCTGTGAAATATAAGTTTTTGTCGCTCACTAGAAGAACCAGACAATTGCCTGGCGTCAGGCGTCAGGGTGAAAGTTACAGTTCTACCTCCACTAGGTGCCCATGCCAGCCACTTCAGCTGTGTCGTCCTAGGTACCTACATGGGATTACGATCTTCTCACCGATTGCACAAAAGTTCAGTTTACAGCAGTCTCTCTTAAATGGATACCTCCACCCACTTTCAGTCATCGCTTGGCCTAGGTAAAATGTTTTGCAAGCTAGCACCCTTCTGTTCACCCCAAAGCAGAAGGAGGAGAGAGCTTCGATCAGAAAGATAGGAACCACTGAAAGATATTTCCCAGAATCGCAAACATAGCCAGGTTGCTGCATTCAGCGTTTATAGCTCCCAATTTATCTCATTCCCTGTTCTTGGTGGTCTCTGCTACGGCCGCCTTCGTACAAGCTCGCTACAGGTTAAGCATGCAGTTGGGAGAACATTCTGTCCCAAATTTCGTCATATAGAAAAAGTCATTAACCTCACATGGCCAATGTAGTACCGGTGAACACTGAGATCACGCTCTAAAATATGATTGAGCATCAAAAGGTGGAACAATGGGATAAATCTGCTATGGTCAACTTAAATTTCCTGTTGCAATCCATTGTAATTTTCTTCTTGTTGAAGGCTCAGTCGCTTAAGAATATAATTCCTGGGTGTTGGTTACAGTGGAAGAAAAAAGTTTCATGTTTGTGCTATATACTGATATTTGAATTTGAAGTTGCAGATGTTCCACATATGTTTATTTCCAGTAATAATTCAAAAGTAAAACCAGAACTTGGTACTTCTTACCACATATCAGAAGAGAGTCCAGATTACTGGCCAACATTAATTTGCCCCAAAACCAACTATATACAATACAAAGCGTCCAGCTACGCTTTTGTAAGAAATTTAAACGCCTATATCCGTCCTTATTATCTTATTTATTCCGTAGCTATCAGTTTCGGAGCTTCAGTGCGCCATCCTCTACCCTTAGTTGATGCTGAAGGGGTTATCACGATCGATATATACGCTCCATCACTGTCCAATATAACAGGTTTACGCAGACTATCTGTAACTGTGATGCAAGCACTCCAACCATCAACTGCCATCTGACTTGAATCCAGTCAGTTGGATCACGATAACCGACCAGATCCACAACTGTCGGTTGGAGCACACAAGAAGTGAAGAAGGTGTTATTATCTTTTTGAACTGTCATGGTTCTGTGCATCAGTAGAGTAGCCGTCAGTACAAAATGTTACGGAGCAGACAATCGACATATGGAGTGCAGCAGTGGGGAACAAAGAGGCGACAGTCGCTTCCTTCAGCGCATAGTTTATAAGACACGTTTTATCCAGCGTTTTTGGCCTACACAAATTTTCTACAAGTGTGCCAGGTATTTTACTTATCTCGACGTACGTCTTTGAACATTCTGCCCGTCCTCGTAGATGCAAATGACTCAAAATAATCAGTTTGGAGAGTCTCAAAGAGATAAGTGACAATCAAATTAAGTAACTCTTAACAGACCGAAAATAATGTTTTCGGAATTTCTCGCTGTGTGCAAAGCTCCGTTGAGCTAATTACCTGAAACAACTAAAAGTCCAGCTGAAGTTACGTTATGCTTCGTAATGTATTTCTCATGGAACATGTTTTAGCTCAACTAAGGACGTTGTGCAATACATAGAATAAGCAACTAACACTCTCCTTAACCGGGTGTAACGACAGAAAGTGACGAGCATTTATATAAGACCGTAATTTTATACGTAAGGCTATAATCTCCACCTATATTTCTTCTTTGGTTCAGAGGTACCTTTATCGATTAACTGACTCTCTTTGTTGCAACTAATCTTAAAACCACTATTCCATTAACTCGGTAATATTACTTCCAATAGTTTGAAAATTGAATTTTTCTGATTTTTCTCTGAAACGCCCCCATTAAGACTGCATTTTATTTCAAGACCGACAGAATAAATTAAATGCCACAGTCTTCAGAGTAACACATTACATCCCGTCTTCAGTAAAGCTAGAGCTAGACTGCAGCAAAGCTCTCATGAATTGTAGTTTAATTCTTTGGCGCGATTCCATCAGTTTTCTGTGGACTTCTTCCAGCAGTCTATTTCTGGGGAACTGCTTAGTTCGCAGCTTACTGTTCAATTAAAGGAGCTACGTGCCAACTCCCGAGATGGACCGCTACGTTCTTTTTCTGTCAGTGGTAATGAATCATGTCTCTGGAGTCTGCATCTACATGCAGGCTGCGTCTGCCAACATACAAAAAAGAAATTAACCAGTATGAAACACATAGTAAAGAATACTTCCCATTGTACCAAGTATTAGAGTTTCTTCCAGTTCAAAAATGTGTGTGAAATCTTATGGTACTTAACTGGTAGGGTCATCTGTCCCTAATCTTACACACTACTTAACCTAAATTATCCTAAGGACAAACACACACACCCATGCCCGAGTGAAGACTCGAACCTCCGCCGGGAGCAGGCGCACAGTCCATGACTGCAGCGCCTTATACCGCTCGGCTAATCCCGCGCGGCTCTTTCAGTTCTATTCGTTTACGGAACATGGGAAGAATGACGTTTTAAATAGTCTGTGTTTGCAGTAATTATTAGTTTGGCGCATCACATCTGCTAATTCTGAAGTATAATGACGAGGATCATTGTTGATTAATGGTTCTAAAAATCTTCATTAACTCCTTAGGTTTAGAGTCCTCCCATACATTTAATAAACAAAATACACATAACAGAGACTTTAAGTCATCAATAATATAGTCTCCTTCACTATTTGAAAGAGTCTGCGAACGCTGGGCTAACTTTTCGGTTCAAATGAGGAACGTGGCAGTTAATGGGTGAACCCTGTGTAAAACCGTCATTGTTTCAGGAAATTTTGTATTATATGGACCATATGTATAATAACTTCATGACCTCAAAATTAATTTCTGAATTTTTTTAAACATCATTATTACATCTAATGTTTCTTTTTCTGTGATAGTTTAATGTCTTTTATATATACCCAAAATCATACTCCATTACACATTTGTTTTGCGTATCATTTCTCTGGCATCTTGTATTTCTAAGCAAATCTGAATGCCACATAACCTACTATCAGAATTCATATTGAAAAGTTGGGATAAATCAGGGTGGTACAACATATTATTTTCTATAAATTCTTTCTTCGGTTACTTAAAACCTGACTTTCATTTGTCCAAATAATGGCACTGTTCTTCATTAATAAATGATGAAAAGCTTTTCATTTTTAAAGATCACTATGAATCCCAAAAATATTTATTATGCGTCTTAAAACTGCAATGTTTTTTTACCAAACACATATTTTTCAGTTGCAATAATATCTTTTTGGTTGAAGGGATTTGAAGACTTCATTCAGTAGTTCACAGTGCTCAGATCAAGTTTGCATAGCAATCAATAAGTTGTTTTTATATACAATTAGCGAGAACTCAGCTCAGTTCCATGGATCAAATCTAAGGTATGCATTAACACAGAAACTATTGAAACCAAAGTTACAAGCCGACATCAGTTATACAAAAAAAAAAAAAAAGACTGGGTACTTGCGAAATTCGGGGCCTAAAGGTATTTACCAATATCTTGTGAAGACTATGCTTCTCATGTGATGCAAGTTTTAAAATGTTTGTAACATTTCATGTAGCCATTCCAGAGAATCAATATCCATTCTTACTAATTTCTTTAGTTTTCAAGTTCGATCACAACTCTCACTACTTTGTCTTTCTTGATTGTTAGTTTCAACAAAGCTTATTTTGCCTTTCTTATATACTGAGCCAATCCTTCTGACAGTCATTTCTTTTTCGATTTCTTGTCTTTTTTTTTCAGCTGTTTTTCCTTAGCTCTCGTCCACTTCCTATTCATTTTTTCCTAATTGACCTACTTTTCTGCATTCCTGAATTTCCCCGAATGTTTTTGTGTACTTCTTTCTTCCACCCATCAACTGAAGCATTTCTTCTGTTATCCGTGGTTTCTTCGCAGTGGTAACTATTTTTTCTTTCCATTTCTCTTCACCTGAACTGCCTATTGAGCTATTCATTATCCTAGTTTCCATAGCCTCAGAGTTCAAGCATATCTCTTCATTCCTTAGTACTTCTGTATCCTATTTCTTTTCCCATTTATTCTTTCTGACAAGTCTCTTAAATGGCAGCCTACTGTTTATCACTACTAAATTGGGATATAAATCTATATCTGCCCTTGGGTACGCCTTACAAACCATTGTTTGATTTGAGGGTATCTGCCTGACCATGATGTAATCTGGCTACGAAGTCTTTCGCGACGTATTTCTTGAGTAAAAATCTCTCGGTGTACATGCCGCGTCAAATCAGGATAAAACTCCAAGCTTTCGACCACTACCTCCATGGTCGTCGTCAGGGCTAAAACTGACTGTCGTGAACTAGCGAGGTTCCCACTTTTATATGCAAAGGACGGCTTCTGATTGGCTGGAATACGTCAGCGATATGGCGCGTAGCGAAGTGGTGCCCTCTACTTCCATAGATGTAGTTGCTATCCCGCATTGCTTGCAGCGCCATCCCTTGAATCAGGAGGTAAAGTGCGAGAAGTTTTTCTCTGCGATTTTTCTTTATCCAGTGCACTCTTCCAAGTGTTGCTAAGTGCATAGCCGTTGTCTCTATTAAAGTTATTATCGCTAAGTCTAATTTCGACTGCTTCCCGGATCACAGAGTCCCAGTAATTCGATGTGTGGGCTATTACTCTGGTTTCTTCAAATAAAATCTTATGCTCGTTAAGCAGGCTATGTTCAGCCACCGCTGATTTTTCCAAATACCTGTATTTCAGGTGGCGTTGGTGCTCGATGCAGCGGTCGGCAACGGTTCTTACAGACTGGCCCACGTAATTCTTGCCGCATTCGCAAGGAATAGTATAAATTCCCGGCACTCTTAAGCCGAGACTATCTTTGACTGGTCTCAACATTTCCTTAATTTTCCTAGGTGGTCGGAAAACTGGTTTTATTCCTTGCCTCTTCAGGTAGAGAAGGAAGGGAAGTTACCTTTTTTAGATGTGTTGGTAGAGCGAAAGCCGGATGGACGACTGGGCCATTCTGTGTACAGGAAGCCAACCCATACAGACTTATATCTGCATAGCCATAGCTTCCATCATCCGTCTCAGAAGAGAGCTATGCTGAATACATTAGTACACAGAGCCAGGACTATTTCCGACAAGGACCACCTCGGTCCCGAGATTAACCATTTGACGACTGTTTTCAAGAGGAATGGTTATTCTGCCGGTGAAATTAAATCAGTATTGTCCAAGAAAGTAAGACACGATGCCGGCCACATACAAGAAGAGGACCAACACATAGCACGGCTTCCTTTTTGCGGTGCTACAACGAGCAAGATAGCCAGAGTCCTGAAGAGGCAAGGAATAAAACCAGTTTTCCGACCACCTAGGAAAATTAAGGAAATGTTGAGACCAGTCAAAGATAGTCTCGGCTTAAGAGTGCCGGGAATTTATACTATTCCTTGCGAATGCGGCAAGAATTACGTGGGCCAGTCTGTAAGAACCGTTGCCGACCGCTGCATCGAGCACCAACGCCACCTGAAATACAGGTATTTGGAAAAATCAGCGGTGGCTGAACATAGCCTGCTTAACGAGCATAAGATTTTATTTGAAGAAACCAGAGTAATAGCCCACACATCGAATTACTGGGACTCTGTGATCCGGGAAGCAGTCGAAATTAGACTTAGCGATAATAACTTTAATAGAGACAACGGCTATGCACTTAGCAACACTTGGAAGAGTGCACTGGATAAAGAAAAATCGCAGAGAAAAACTTCTCGCACTTTACCTCCTGATTCAAGGGATGGCGCTGCAAGCAATGCGGGATAGCAACTACATCTATGGAAGTAGAGGGCACCACTTCGCTACGCGCCATATCGCTGACGTATTCCAGCCAATCAGAAGCCGTCCTTTGCATATAAAAGTGGGAACCTCGCTAGTTCACGACAGTCAGTTTTAGCCCTGACGACGACCATGGAGGTAGTGGTCGAAAGCTTGGAGTTTTATCCTGATTTGACGCGGCATGTACACCGAGAGATTTTTACTCATGATGTAATCAAACTAAAACATTCCTTACGTCACAACGAATAGTCCCACCTTTTTGTCTGCTCGCGTACTTTTCGATGAGCTCTGTGTCCTGTTATGCAACAATTTTTATAGCTGCTCGCATACTTTTCGCGGCGCCTCCGATACTTCACGTACATTTTCCTATCGCAGTGCGTGACATCATTCTACATCCAGCCTTCCATTTATTCGCCCTCCTCTTTTTCTCCCTCATTACTTCTTTCTTTCTATCCTCTGACTCGTAATGCTTTAACCCTTGATATACAGTAGCTTTTCGGGTTGTCTCATCCAGTTATTCATTTCTCTAAACCTATCTTCACTATTAGTATCTGTTTTTAATACCAGCAGATTGCTATTATTTTTTTCTCTTATTTTACTTCCGTACATTAATTCTCGACTGGTACTAAGTCTCGTTTCTGAGAAACGAGTTCAATGCTCGGAACATGATGTGGTATACAGTAGCTTATTAAGTTGTTTCATGCAGTTGCTCATTTCTTTCAACCCATCTTTACTATTAGCGTTGTTCTTGTGGTTTTCAATCCGAAGATCGGTTTGACGGCGCTCTCCATGCGACTCTATCCTGTGCAAGCCACTTCTTCTCCGAAGAACTACTGCAACCTACAGCTCTCTGAATCTCCTTACTATATTCATCTCTTGGTCTCCCTCTAGATTATTACCCCACACGCCCCCTCCAGTACTAAATTGGTGATCCCATGATGTCTCAGAATGTTTCCTACCAAACTATCCCTTGCTTTGGTCGGGTTGTACCACAAATTTCTCTTCTCCACAATTCTGTTCAGTAGCTACTCATCAGTTACGTGATTATGCATCTAAGCTTCAGCATTTTTCTGTAGCACCACTTTTCAAAAGATTCTGTTCTCTTCTTGTGTAAACTATTTATCATCCATGTTTCACTTCCATATATGGCTATACTCCATACAAATACTTTCAGAAAGGACTTCCTGACACCTAAATCTATACTCGACGTTAGCAAATTTCTCTTCTTCAGAAACGATTTTCTTGCCATAGCCAGTTTGCATTTTGTATCCTCCCTACTTCGACGATCATCAGTTATTTTGCTTCCGAAGTAGCAAAACTCAGCTACTACTTTAAATATCTCATTTCCTAATCTAATTCCCTCAGCATCACCTGATTTAGTTAGGCTACATTCCATTATCCTCGTTTTGCTTTTGTTGATGTTCATCTTATATCCTCCTTTCAAGATACTGTCTATTCAGTTCAGCTGCTTTTCCAAGTCCTTTGCTGTCTGTTCTAAAACTGATACGTCATCGGAAAACGTCAAAGTTTTTATTTCTTCTCCCTGGTCTTATAATTCTTACTACAAATTTTTCTTTTGTCCCTTTACTGCTTGCTCAGTATACAACTTGAATAACATTGAGGATAGGCTACAACCCTATCTCCCTCCCTTCTCAACCACTGCTTCCTTTTCGTGCCTCTCGATTCGTATAAGTGCCCTCTGGTTTCTGTAAAAATTATAAATAGCCTTTTGCTCCATTTATTTTACCCCTGCCACCTTTAGATTTTGAAGGAGAGTATTCCTGTCAACATTGTCAAAAGCTTTCTCTAAGTCTACAAATGCTATAAACGTAAGTTTGCCTTTCCTTAGCCTCTCTTCTATGAGAAGTCGTAGGGTCAGTATTGCCTCGCGAGTTCCTACATTTCTCCGGAATCAATTACAATTTGTTTTTAATACTAGCAGATTGCTGTTATTTCATTTTTCTGTCAGTTTAATTCCATACATTCGTTCTCGGCTGGTAGTAAGTCCGGTTTCGCAGAAGTGAGTTCACTGCTCGGAACGTCATTTCTCGGACTACCGGCGCGGATCCAATTCTCACGCCCTGGTGATTCGAAGGCTCCGTACGCCCACACAGCCTCCAGTGAAGCGAGCTCAATTCTCTCCGCCGTGATGTGACAGCACTATCTAAGGCCCGGCTCATGTTGCAATACTGCAGAGAGAACAGACCTACAGCGGAACTATGGCCATGTGCCGGCCATCGCACCCTGCACACATCAGAGGCAGAGCAGAAGGACGGCTATCAGAGCCCCTGCAGTTCAGCTCAAAGAACTCGCACAGCACAGCATAGCACATACCTTACGAACACTGGAAACCTCGCGATATAGTTGGACAGATTCTGACAAGAAAACATCACCAATTCGACCTCTTATTTTAAGGACATATATAATGTGTGTGTATGTGAGTGTTTGTGGGTGTGTTTGTGTTTGTGCAAGTGCAAGATATCAGCCTAAGAAATCGATCCTGGGCCATTATTTTGATAGTACGCAGCTATGACTTCTGAAAGTATAACTTTTAAGACTGTGCGGCCATCGCTTATCTGTTACTCGCTCAGTCCAACTGCGCCTGCTTAGTGGCCGAGCGCGAAGTACTGTGAAGCGCAGTGAGCAAAGATTTGTATTTATAATATCGGTGAATGGACAAGCGATGGTTCGGACGTCCAGGAGTGGTACGGTATGTCGCCAAAGTGCAACATTTAAACGTCAAAGAACGGAGCCCCTGAAACTCGTGACTTATAAGCATCATCAGATGTGGCTATTCATTTAACTTTAATGCAAGCCAAACGAAAGTTGATGGGGCCTATTTGACAGTTTTATTTATACCACTGTTTCATTGCAGAAACAATAGACAACTTTACGAAGGAAGACTGCTCGATGTACATCGAAATAGTGGACTGACACGTGCTGTTTATTTCCTAGAGGTGAGTTGCCCTTTCACCGCAGTCACATTCATCGAACAGCTTTATAGGTACTACGGGACAGGGATGTGACAAAGAGGAAGTAAGTGACGATGAAGCCTGTTTTGAAAATATAATATCGTCGGATTCCTCTTTGCTCCAGTCCATAGCAGAGTAGTATATGAAACGAGCAGTCGTAATTTCGAAAAATGGAAGGTAGGCGAATTACCCTTTCAGGACCGTCAGGAGGAGCTTCAAATTACTAAATCAAAAAAGAGATCTGTACATTTGGAGTAAATACCTTCAGAATCGATGTACGCATCAACAAAAGCTTTCCAAGACCAACACATTCCGTCTAGATAAATTTAATAATGCACTCAGATATAAGATGGCAATGCACGACCTTAATATACAGTAGTGCGCCTTAAAGCTGCAGTTGAGACTATAAAGGTCTGAGATATCTGTTGAGGAGTGGCTGTTCGCTTTCAAAGTGAAACGTGGTACTGTGCCGCGAAAAATGACACATGTTACTACAGCTAAAATATCGGTAATGGGCAGCCATATTTACTGCATGTGACGAGTTCGTCACGAACTCAAGAGCTATTGTGGAAACGGTCGGTAAACGGAATTGTACAGAATCCATCAGAGTAGTTTTGATTCAGAACCCACGGTCTGTCGATCTCTAGCCAAAAAAGGGATAAAGACGTGGAAAAGTCGTACAGTCTATCTGTAACACGACAGACAACTAATTAATGCCAACGGTATCTGCAGATGGACAGCTGCTGTAACCTCTGTTCGTAGTTTGAAAAGAGCTGACCGGGATGTCTGGGCCACGAGTCACACCAAGTTTGTTTCGTGCGGACAGTATTGTAGCAGTCGCCTTATATTCTGGAAAAGTCAAAACCATCATTTACGGATGCTGCGGCAGGAGGCGCTTTCTAAAATCGCACAAAATGATAGCAGAACATTTTTAATTGTGGGTTAATTTTCCGGGCACATAAGCTTGACAATGCGTGAAGAGAACGGAGAAGAAGACACTGCAGTTTCTGTGTAGACGATACCACTGGCTGGAACAAGATACTATTAACCACCGGATGTATTTGACCTTCGCTGATTCAAGGGGTTTGCCGGTTTACTAACTGGACACCATTTCTTGACGCTGACGTGAACTTTGCCGTAACAACATTCTTTGGTCGCAATCTCTTCGTTACAGGCAGTTCGGTGCACCAGTTTTTCAATAAGTATTCAGGAGCGCTTGGTGTCAAATCGGCTACACCAGTGACCGGCCAGATCACTTGAAATTCAATGAAATACTGTTTTTATATTGGTAACGCGCTTTCTTCATTGTGTCAAACAGTGCGGCTACGATCGTGTACCTGATGCCAGAGATCTCTTTGCTTTGATATTATAAGATTCACAAATGTGTAAATGAAGAAAACGAATGGGTGTGTCGTTACAGAAGTAGCGTAACGCAATTTAGTTATTATCATTGTTGCTGTGCGTTATTTTGTATGTTGGAAATAGCTTAGTACCCTTGTTATGAAACAATGGGTGAATATAAACTGGGTAAATTCCGATCCATTTCATGCAAAAGCTAGTTTTCCACGCATCTCACTGTTTATGACGCTAAAGCTACTGAACTGTGTGTCGCACAATGATATAATTATGCACGTGCATTCAGTTACAGTGAGCGACACACTTTTTCCCTTTTATTGTTTTCTGAGGGCTGGGGGGGGGGGGGCAAGCAAAAAAACTATCGTAATGGCGTAATCTTTGTTCGAAATAGCTAAGTGCTCTCATTGTCTAACACTGTACGCATAAATTCCGTGTGTTTGCGTGCCGTTCAGTTATTCTGCCTAAAGACACTTTCTGACTTTCTAACTGTAACACCTGTCTTACCGCGTCAAACTTCGAACATAAGATTATGCTTCTTAGTGAATTCATTATGGAAGCATTTTAATGTTTTTAAATTCGGACAATAATTGCGCGAAATTTTAAAAATTGAATTTTTGTTTCCCCTATGCACCAATTTCTACCGGGTTCCGCTTTCCTGCTTACGTGTCCCGAGATCGCATTTTAGTAATACAGATGAAAAAAATACCCTCTATTTATCTCGAATTTGCATCTTTACTAATTGTCTTGTTTACAGTTGGTTATCGTATTTGTTTTGTCAGGTTGTCGTTTGTTCCACATTAGAGTAGCTACCATCAAAAAACAAAACAACGATGTATTCAGTGTATAGGATGATGTATATGCTCTACATGTACGGCGTAGGAAATGGGAATGTGGACGCAGAACGTCGGTTTTATGCTGAACGTTACCCCGGGAGCAGTTATCTTGTGCAAGAGCGTATTACTCCACCAAAGCTTGAAAGAGAGAGAGAGAGAGAGAGAGAGAGAGAGAGAGAGAGAGAGGGAGACGCTTATTTGAGAAGGCAGTCACAGATCTTGGGAGATCATGCGATGTACAAAAACTTGAGCTTGAAGAACGGATTTTTCGTTCTGTGGATGAAACTCCATCATCTGTCACAAGGAGAACTGGGAGAAGGATAAGTAGAGTTTAACTTACCGTCGGCCATGAGATTATTAGAGACGGCACAGAATCTCGGATATGAGAAGGATGGGGAAGGAAATCGGCCGTGCCCTTTGATAGAATTGTTCCCGACATTGGCCTTAAGTGATTTAGGGAAATCACGAAAAACCTAAATCCGAATGCCCAGACGGGGACTTGAACCATCATCCACCCGGCAGACAATGCAATGTGTTAACCACTGCGCCTGCTTGCTATATAACTGACAGAAGCGGAGGCATTAATCACACGAGGACCTGGAAATTCTGCAAGAAAGTCTTTAGTACCCGCATCACCTTCAAAATGACTGAATGACGTAGGCTTTCAGCAGAAAATAATTTTCTGACAACGCACATTAGGGCATTGTGCTATGTTTTTTGCCGCTCTTATTGACCCATGAGACCGTCTTTTCACGTTATGGGATCTCCAGGTACAACAATCACGTCTGGAAACAATCATCTCGAAGGAACATCCGCAACTAAACACTAAACCAGAGGTGAAAATATCACCGCAGTTGTAAGGTTCTTTTATTTAGAACACGACCAGTTTTGGTCTGTTATACGCCAATCTTCATGTGTTGTAACTAGATGCTGTGACCCCGAGCCCCTCGATGGACGAATCCAAGAAGTGGTGTGCTACCAGCGAGTCCGTTGCCACTGGAATGTGGGGAATATTTACAACTGTCTTTCATTATAAAAGCAGCACTTGATGCCCACATTTACAAAACTCTTCTCTTGACTTGCATAGTTCACAACGGAAGTAATGAAAGTACATTTTACGACATAGGCCAATCTTGTGTCCTAACTGGATAATGTTGCCTGTTTAATCGCTGCTCAAGAACTGCAACAGAGCCTTTCTGTGCTTGGCTGTATATCGATATTGGCTCCCGTGCGATGGCGCTGCGGTGCTGGATGTAGGGTGCTGAATGTGGTTGCGCCAGCCTCCCCCCCCTCGTCTGTTCGGTATGCAGTGAGATATCAGTACCTTCAGTGGTACGGATTCTTGTTGCTAACTTTGTAATGACATTGCTCTCTTTGAACCATACCACATCTTCAGTCGTGAATGAAGTGCAGTTTGAAGAAATGCATATGATTGTAGTAACTTTTCGAAGTAGATGCAGATGTGATAGATGCAGAAGGATTTTCACATATTCACTGTTGAATGTAATCTGAATCGACGACTCGTAAGAAGATGGTAATAGTGGTGATGACCAATGTTATATCATTGATTTACATAATATCTCTTGTTTCAGATACTTTCTGAAACGCTTTTGTCATGACTGAAACTTAATAGTCTTTTGCAGTATCTTCGACTGAAGCATACGTCAGCTTGAAAAACTGATGCAAAGCATCGTTTCTTTCTTAAAATGCATTCGTACGTTAAGTGTCTCTTTTCTTAGCTTTTTCTTCGTAACTGCTCATGCTTTGGACTATCATGTTACATGTTTTGGCGTAATGTCAAGTGCCAGCACGCCGGTCAGGGACGTTGGACAGAGAGGGCTGTGAAGAAGACATCAGCCAATAGTACACTGACCGACCCCCCTCTAGGACAACGAGACAGCAGCGGCCTCTAGGTGAAGAGGTCATAAGCGCCGCGCCGCTTGGCCGCGGCCCAGGTCACCTACTTTTAAGGCGGCATGAAGAATAGGCACTTGTATAGCACCGACTTAGGAAATGTATTCCTTCCCTTGTAATGGGATTGTATATACTGACGAGATTTTCTTATTTTGTCCGTCGCCCATTGCTTGCAACACAGCACTGTAAATACTCGAAGTTAAGTATTGTCATTTACCTTACTGTAATAAAAACTCATTAATACGATTTGCTTGAATTAATGTCTAGCGATCCGAGAAAGCAGGTTTCCTAGGCACCCGATACTCGCCGAGTAGGCAGGACACAACATTACAGTATCTTTTTTCCCTTCTTCTTTGGCAGTGGCTGCTTCGGTTCATCCAGTATTTCATTTCATTGCTTTCCTGAAAGCTCACTATATCTGTCATCTTTTGTAATGGATGTTGTACTGTCACTATCTTATAACATATTTGGGGAGCGTTTTTTGAATTCTAGGTAAGTTGAAAACATTCAAAACTGAGTTATTCATAGTAATGGCATGATGTTAACGTTTTACAGTGGTTTTGATAGAACAGTTCTGTGATCAACATGGTGACTCTGTTGAAGAGTCATGGAGGATGTTCGGAATTCCCCATTACAGGCTTCTAGGCCTTGTAGAGGGGAGTGAATACAAGATGTTTTGAATAGGAACCCATGTCCGGAAGCGTACCGTTTCAATTTATATGTGTAACACGTTGAGGGAAAGAGAAAAGTTGCTAGTTCTGGTATGCTGTAGGGTAGACAAAATGACGTCTACTACGTCATACAGTCACCTGATGTCACTTGACGTCTGCCTTACTGCTTTGGTGTTAACCTGCTGGCAGGTATTCTACACAGTCATGTAATTGTCTCATACATCCTTCCAGTCAAGCTAACTGGTCCTGCGTAATTAATCTTCTTACAAAATGTATTGAACCGGCTCTTGGAAGCTTTGCCACTGAATATCAATCACGAGATGTGGTTTCAGTGTGATGGTGCAGCGCCTCACTTCTCATGTGCGGTTGGGAGACATCTCAACAGACGACTTGGTGCGAGATGGCTGGGCCGAGGTGGTCCAACAGAGTGTCTCCGCGACCGCCGGATTTAACTCCGATGGTCTACTTTTTTTGGGATCACTTGCAAAGTTTAAATTTACGAGACTCCTGCAGAAACAGAGCAGGATTTGCTGGCACGAGTTCTGGCCGCTGCACAAGAAACTGAAGAGACGCCAGTAGGGATGGAGAGTGTGTACTAGAACGTGCTTCATACGTACAGTGTCTGTGACAACGTCGGTGGTCGTCACATCAGTATGCGTCAGTACTGTTCTGTACGTACACTATGCAGCGTTCTTTTTTGTTGTGGAATAATCCTAACACGTAATGGTTAAGTGTTAATACAAGCAAATGTACTTAAATGATAACGGGATGTTTCGTTATGGTTCATCTCGAAATGTTACATAATAATTTTACTGTGTCACGCTTAATTCAAAAATGGTTCAAATGGCTCTGAGCAGTATGGGACTTATCTGAGGCCATCGGTCCCCTAGAACGTAGAACTACTTAAACCCAACTAACCTAAGGACATCACACACATCCATGCCCAAGGCAGGATTCAAACCTGCGACCGTAGCGGTCGCGCGGTTCCAGACTGAAGCGCCTAGAACCGCTCGGTCACAGCGACCGGAACTTAATTCAGATCCTCAAACAGCAGTGGATGAGATAAACATTTGAACTGAAATCGTCGTAGAATGGAAACGGTACATTTCCGGACATTGGGTTCCTACTCAAAATATTATGTGCGCGCTCTCCTCTACAGTCCTAGAAATTTGTACGGGAATTTCTGAACACACTGCAAATACAAATGCATTAGTATATGTAACTCTTTGAACTCCTGAATAAACCTATTCTCACAGATGACATTCTATCTTAGTTTTCGAACCACCATTGTGTGTCATCTGTCATACTGAAGCAAACTCTACCGGTAGTCCAATAGAGAAACATAATCGCACTCACACTTTGCTGAACAATTTCACGACAGAAAATGTCCTTTAACCTCTTCGCGTTGAGTATCTTGCTCGTTACAGATTTGCTGTATAAAAGATAATTCTAACAGATGTGAAAATGCGGGGAAAGGGGTCGTATTCTGAGCCTGGAATCTGGGAGCGTCATGCTGTTAGAGAAGGACGGTCGGCTCGGGAGGGGGATGCGTGAGAGCATTGTGGCGGCCGCATTGTCCGCGTGCGGCGCTGCCTCACTGTTTATTGCTTTTGCAAATTGGCGTCGTTAAGCCTAAGACTGTAATGAGACGCTGTACAGCGTGTTTGTATGAGCTGTTGCCGGGCGCATGTGTGTTTTGCCACATACAAGAGAGCCTTTAGCATTTTATGACTCGTAGCAATTTCTGTTAACGTTAATCGGAACTTGCACCATATTGTTACGTATCCTCTTTCCGAAGACTAGTACAGACAGTGATCAAAGTATCAATGTTTGAGTATTTTAATTTCTCATCAAACCCGTTCAACTGATCAGATATTCAGTACCGAATCTGATTTTGTTTCTCACTGGTCAGTTGAGTTCATTACTACATCAGGATATTCTTTGCAGATGATAAACACAATATGTACATTAGATACATGAATGACGAAATATGACATTATAACTTTTTGAATATACAGTGCAAGTAGCGAAATGTGAGCAATTGAAGTAGCATCACGTACCGAATACCATCGTTACCGTATGAGGAACTGTAATATAGTCATCGTAAGTCGATAATTATCGTTGTATTTGTCCATATGCTATCAAAACTGGTAAATAAATTAATACAGTTTCTGAATGAAATCCTGACGGAATGAATCGCAAATAGCGATGCCGATGGAAGTTGTGGCTTGTATCAGGAAAGGCGGAGATAACCACAGGTAATCGGGAGGCATTTTGACAACTATAGCTGATAGCAAAATTTGAGAACGTTCCTGTATGGTAGATGTAATTGCGCTAACATCCCCAGTATTCTAAATGAGCAGTGGTCAGCCGGATGAAAGCCGGCTGTGTGAATATGAATCATGTCTTTGTAAGCCTGCACACTAATTTGACATGTCCTGGCATATTAAAACAGTGTATCGGACTGGAACTCTAACCAGGGACCTTTGAGTTTCGCAGGCAAGTTCTCTGACAACGTTTACACCTTCACATTCGGCAGTAACTATTCTCCCACCATTTTCAGAAGTTCTCCTGCATACCTTGAGACAGATTTTGCAAAGAAATGGTTTAGCAACGAGTTATGCACTTGTTTGGATCGTAGGAGAAAAGGCGCTGGTGGAAGTGCAGTAGCGTAGGCTGGTCGTGAGCTGTGCTTGGATAGCTGTTGTCAGACCACTTGCCTGTGAAAGGCAAAGATCTCAGACTGAAATTCGGGTCCGACCCACAGATTCAGTCTGCCACTACGTTGTGGGGTGCAGATTAATCCTGGAAAAAATCCTGAAATTCAGAAGTGCTAGTAGCGCAAGGTAAAAAGGAGAATCTGTGAAGTTCGAAAGGTAGGAATAGAGGTAGCGGTGCAATTTTTATATAAATACTGTATGATTATTTGTTATTAGTATTCTTGAATGGATGATAACCTACGGCTCTGCTATCCAATCACCAAATGGTAGACTTGTGCAGAAAAATATATCAACTCTCTATACTTACTGGTGATATGATCTGTCTGTGAGTAGAATAAATATGATTTGAAAATAAATAAGCCCGATCGTGATGAATACTACAGTTGAGCGTTGTGAAGAAACAACTCGTGGCAACACTGCACATCCTGTAACTTCATAGCTACCAACCTGTTAGATGTAAGATGTTTATTATAGGAAAACCGAACATTATTGGAAATTTATAAAATTCGCTCCAAGTTCAGATTTTACTCAAAGCACATTAATAGCCATATGAAATTGGTACCATGTGTGGAAGCAGTACTTGTTCACTAATTTAATTATCTGCAATGCAACATCGTAGTGACATCAAAATAACCAGCATGATAATAAGCATGTGAACGTGGACAGGGCGACTTTCAGATGGGTATGCAAAATCAAAAGTCGAAGGATGATTTCTGGAAGACATCAAAAAGTTACTCACTATTTTTCAGGCACATCGGTATTTACAGAGCCACTCCAAATTCCTTGTGGCTTACAACTGAGAAGTTGAAAGAACATAAAACTAAGTACGTAAAACTATCAAGTTCTAAAGATTTTGTGGAGTTGCTTCGTCTAAACGGAGAATATTGGGGGCAAAACGCATAAAACGTGCCAGTAGTGAAACAGCGACAGCTCTAACTTACGAAACACTATATTCCTTCTGTGATTAGCAATCAGTTACGTTACGAGTGCCACCCAGTAAAGGTATTGTGCTTTACCATCTGCGTGTCTACTGCGTACGGTCAACTTTATCCTAGACATCTTCTATGTGGCTGCTTTTTCCAGCATCCTCATGAGGATACCTATAACGACAATAGTCAGCTGCTGAATGTCGATGCAGTGAAGCAAAATCTTTGACGTTAGCCATTGCACGATAACGTTTGCCACATAAAAACTGAAAGAGGTCTTTTTGTCTATACATGATCGGTATTTTCTGCGAGCAACGCTTTCAGAAAAATTGCTAATTAACCATGTACGGTACATACGATTGTCACCGTAATAACGACAGGCCATTTTGCTCTCGACAAGAACTGCATCAATCGTTGCGTGGTGAAGAGTGAGCAGGTGCCAAAATACAGCTGTTTGACAGGATACTTCCTGACGTCTTTGTAGGTGGTGTTTGTATAAGCCAGTTCAACGTAGTTGAATTATTAAATTGTGAGGTGAACATTCAGTTCATTTATCGGCAGCTGATTTAATGAACTAGTTTCAGCTTCATCTGAGACAATACTTTTGTGGATCACCTACTATTATTTGATAACGGTACCATTAAACTTATTTACGCAGATGTAGCTGTAGTTATTTGTTTTTGTGTTTGTGGTCCGGTTGAGGCTGTCGAGTATATTAGTGGGGCTATTTTGTAAGGGTCTGTGGTTTGCTTTACTTCCCGTCTCAATGAACAAATAAGAAAGCCCACATTTACTTGCTAGTTCGAACAATTTCACAGCTCCCATTGACACGAGCATCACTCAAGAGTGATGTATCGTCGTCAATTTGGGCACCAATATCGCCGGAAATCGGTCGCTGTCTACATACGAGGGAGTTAACAAGCAATTTCAGTGAGTACATTGAACGGCGTTACGTCGGCAAGTTCCGCTGTGGAACATGAACCAAAGAGGCAGTTGATGTTAGCTAATACCCTCAAAAAAGACAGTTGAAATTTAACAAGCATATTTTCGAAAGCTTTTATTGAGTACTGTAGGGTATCCATCAAAGGCCTGTTCAGAACTAAATTATCTATTGGCAGTCCTATAAAACGTTGCCAATTCTGGAATTACTTGAACGGTGTAGGACGTCAAACAGGCCGTCTTGGAGCAGGAGAGGCACCACAGGACATTTTAATTTCCACTGTTTGTAATTCATAAAACTTTGTCAACATTACCAGGAAGGATTCAGGATTCACATTCATAGCAGTGCAAGTTTAAAAATATAACGAAAGAAACTTTTTTCACATGTGAAATTTCATCATTTTTCACTTTCTTTTGGCTGCATTTGTTGCTATAGGTACACTTCACTTCATAGGTAAGAGAGATTCTTCGATGATTTTTGCACAGCATACAAACCATACTTACAAGGTATGAAAGTCTAGAATTTTTTTAATTTACGCAAAAAAGGATGAGTTGTTACACTTTTAACTGCATGGTTAGAAATAAATCAAATTTTACAGTTAATTATCTCTTTTTTTTAAAACAGTTTTTATTAGATTTGGAAAATTGTGGAGTTTCATACACCTTTAAGTATGGTTGATATGCTGTACAAAATTCATCGAAGAATTTCTCTTACTCATGAAGAAAAGTGTACCTGCACCTACAAATGCTGCCAACACTAAGTGAAAAAGATGATGAAATTTCACATGCAAAAAAATATTTTCTTATGTTTTTAAACTTCAAGTATTGTGAGTACGAATCATGAATAATTCACAGACATGCTGGCAAAAATTTATGAATTTATTTGTAAAAGTATGATGGTGAAAATTATAATGTTCTGTGGTGCCTCTCCTGCTCGAAGTCGGCCCGTTTGACGTCCTACCTCCCTTAACCTGTTCATTATTTAGTCTGCCTCCGTAGTTAGTTGCCAGTGGCCGATTGTTATGTGGAAGACCCGGCTTCGATTCCCAATACCGCCAACGATGCCCGCATCTCGTGGTCGTGCGGTAGTGTTCTCACTTCCCACACCCGGGTTCCCGGGTTCGATTCCCGGCGGGGTCAGGGATTTTCTCTGCCTCGTGATGGCTGGGTGTTGTGTGCTGTCCTTAGGTTAGTTAGGTTTAAGTAGTTCTAAGTTCTAGGGGACTTATGACCACAGCAGTTGAGTCCCATAGTGCTCAGAGCCATTTTTGAACCGCCAACGATTTTCCCTTTGTGGGAGGACTGGTACGGGTGCACTGAGCCTTGTGAAGCCAATTGAGGAGCTACTTGACCGATTAGTAGCAGCTTCACGCTCTGGCAAAATGGCCGGAAGAGCGGTATGTTGACCAATTACCCTTCCGTACCGCATCCGCATGGCACCGCGAGGCAGAGGTGGCCGGCAGACTCCTCTTGGCATTTTAGAGCCTGGATGAGAAGCTCGTTTTCACTTATTATTTAACTATAAACAAAATTTTACCAGAATGAGATTTTCACTCTGCAGCGGAGTGTGCGCTGATATGAAACTTCCCGGCAGATTAAAACCGAGTGCCGGACCGAGAATCGTACTCGGGACCTTTGCCTTTCGCGGGCAAGTGCTCTACCATCTGAGCTACCCAAGCACGTGTCACGCCCCGTGCTCACAGCTTTACTTCTGCCAGTATCTTGTCTCCTACCTTCCACACTTTACAGAAGCTGTCCTGCGAACATTGCAGAACTAGCACTCCTGAAAGAAAGGATACTGTGGAGACATGGCTTAGCCAAAGCCAGGGGGATATTTCCAGAATGAGGTCTTCACTCTGCAGCGGAGTGTGCGCTGATATGAAACTTCCTGGCAGATTAAAACCGTGTGCCGGACCGAGACTCGAACTCGGGACCTTTGCCTTTCATGAGCAAGTGCTCTACCATCTGAGCTACCCAAACACTACTCACGCCCCGTCCTCACAGCTTTACTTCTGCCAGTATCTCGTCTACTACCTTCCAAACCTAACAGAAGCTCTCCTGCGAACTTTTCAGAACTAGCGCTCCTGAAAGAAAGGATATTGCAGAGACATGGCTTAGCCACAGCCTGGGGGATCGTTGGCAAGATCCCTAATAATAACCTTTATTCTCTGAATAAAGTTCTCGAGCTTTCGACGGCTGACTTCACCATCGTCGCCAGGAGTAAAATCACAAACTCCCGGGGCCGGCACTGATTTCTGGTTATACAAATATAGGTGCCTCTGGCACCAATCAGATAGGACCGAAACGACGCGTACGCGGAAGGCGAGTTGAGCAGCTCAGAGTACCTCCGCCGCAGCGGGTTCAAAATGGTTCAAATGGATCTGAGCACTATGGGACTCAACTTCTGAGGTCATTAGTCCCCTAGAGCTTAGAACTAGTTAAACCTAACTAACCTAAGGACATCACATACATCCATGCCCGAGGCAGGATTCGAACCTGCGACCGTAGCGGTCTCGCGGTTCCAGACTGCAACGCCTAGAACCGCACGGCCACTTCGGCCGGTGGCCGCAGCGGGACTGGGGCCAACGACATATACGGGTCCTGCAACGAAATTGTGACGTCACAGTAGTTGGCTTGTCCGCCACACTTCGCAATCGCACTGCTCCGTGCAGCGCTCCCGGGAAATTAATATTGAATAAAAGTGGAGAAGTACTCAATAAGGGTCTTAAATTTCTCGTGTGCTACCGAGAACTTACATACACTGTAACGAGCAGTCAAGAATTATTAAACTCGTCTGAAATAGTTAATCGCTGCCGGCACTCGTAAGGCCTGCAGCGTCCCGTGCTGTGACGTATGCGCCACGGCCTGGCTTCCCCGTAGGCCTCGGCGCGGAACCGAGTGACGGCAGATGTCTCGAGGGACCGGCGCCACGCTTGAAACTGCCGCTCCTGCCTCCCTACAAGCGTTAAGCATCCGGCGTTGCCACCTTTCGACGTCCAAAGCTCGCTCCCAGCCCTTGTAAGTGTCTACCTCTGCTCGCTGTTAAAATTTTTGGTGTTCATTCTAATCTTAGCGGCCTCTTTTGTAACGGAATCCAGTGTATTGACGCTTGAGCCAAGACCCTTGTGTTTTCGAACTGTATTTTGTGTCCTTTACCCAGGCATTGCTCAGCCAATGCCGACTTGTCAGGCTTCCTCTGTTAAATATGCTGCTTGCTCCCGTGGAACGCTCTGCTATTGTGCAAATTGTCTGACCTACATAAAATGTTGCCGCACTCGCAAGGGACTCCATACACACCGGTCACACGAAGGGCCATGTCGTCTTTAACAGGATACAGTCTATCTCGTACGTTGGGCGCAGCAGCCGCGAAAGGCCCCCAGGGCACAAACCTTTATTCTCGATTACCGGTTTCAGTAATCAATGTTACCATCTTTATATATCGACTGACAGATTGCTGCATACGTCTTAAAACAGCCATACTCATGCTCCTTCTCATGAATTGGCCAGCATGTAACAGACTAGAAGACTGATGCGTCCATGTGAAAATTAAAACAACTGTATACACTGTTATTCACCACACACATCTTTCTTACGTCCTCAGAACAGAGCACATCACTGTATGCAGGGCGCTGATAGACTGCAGATTTTTTAATTCATACGTGAAATTGGTGAAAATGAATTTGATGCGAACTGTGGCGTCTGGATAAAAGCTCCAGAAAAAAGTTTTGTTTCAGCATTAAATTAATAGCACGTGAAGAAAAAATTCATTGAGACTGTACTTTATATATGAAAATTAATCATAGAAACAATCTTGGCTATACGTGCGCTGGTCAAATTGTTGCTAAAGCTGTTTCGTCTACATTGCAGAAGTTTCGCTGGGAAGCCCTTACAAATCCTCTATACAATCCCTTTCTCTCTCCATGAGATTTCAAATTTTTTGAAGTCCTGAAGAAAGACATAACTGACCACCGATTGCCTTAGGACGAAGAGGTGAGTGAAGAGGTACAACGATTGGTCCTTAGGCATCTGCAAGCATTTCTGCATGATTGCACCTGGCGTCTCCTCTTACAGTCTGATAAATGTGTTAACTGTTATGACGATTACTTTTGAAACAGTAAACAGTTTACTTACCTTTCTTCCCCCACTCTCGTTTTCGTTTGAGTTTCCCTTATAATTATGAACTTTTTCTTACAGCGCCTATATGGTAGAAGAATGAACGCTTGCTCAAATGCCTAGGTGATAAGCGAGTGTACGGGGCGCGACATTTAATGTATAGGATTGTCACATCCTACAGTAATAACGTCACTGAATCATGTCCTTCAACATAGACTACACAATAATAAAGGTTCGTCATACCTTGTCACTGCAACTGTACACCAGAATCCGTCAATCGTAACGGCTGGCGAATTGAGGCGTGGCAGTCTATGAGCAACTCTTCACAAGTTGAAGTAACCAAGGAAGGTAACGTTATGGAGGCCTCGACGTGAGGTACAGCCACCAGCCTCAACAAATCACAAGTATAAAGCGTGCTGTCCAAATTACCGTTCACGCACATCAGAGGCTATCGTTTTGGTAAACAGAGGCATCCGAGGCACCCCAAATGTCAATGACGTACGGAATTTGGCAGTAGTCATTCTCCCCTGTCCATCGCCACAGGGATTCGGCCTTCGTGATGCTGCACGCATAGCTGGCACTCGTCTGGCAGACTAAGGTCAGTACTCTTATTGAGCGCACCGCTGATGCACTGTCTCTTTCTGTCGCGTCAGGGGAAAACGCAACATTGGTTACCGTGCTGACCCTTCAGATTCTTGCACTTTCTGCACTGTCGCACTGTGTGTGTTGATTCATGCCTTGCTCTAAACCAGAAAATTTCCAAATTTCCATCCCTCCACCTGAGGGACATCGTGCCAAATTCTGTCCACTTGGCGCGTTTAGTCGTCAGATCCCGAGCGGGTTAGAGGACGTTGCCGATAATGACGTAATGCTCCATACGTTTTCAATTGGAGAGCTATCCAGCGACCCTGCTGGCCAAGCAGTACAAACTCTCATCGTATGTAGGCTGGCACTATCTTGCTGAAATGTAAGCTGGGTATGGCTTGCCATCAATGGCAACAAAACAGGGCAAAGAATATCTTCAATGTACCGCTGTGATGAGAGGTCGTGTACGAAAAAAATGGCAGCCACGGGTCTTTACTCCTGGCTGTCTACCGTATGGCGAGCGACAGTCAGCTTGGGATCCCCCCACTGCCAGAGTGTCTCCAGACACGTATGTTGTCGGGAAGCTGGTGTAGAAATGTCTTCAGTGATGAGTTCCGCTCGAACTGAGCCCCAATGAACAGCGAAGACGTGTCTGGGACCAGATGGAGAGAGTGTAGTGGAATTTTCGCAGTTTGTAAATGAGGCAGCAAGCAGTGAGAAAGGAGGGAGCCAAAGAGAAAGTATCGGCAAGGCCGATGTATCCATGTGTACTGACGACTATCGAGCCTCCACGTACCTACTCGTACAAGCCAGTTTCTTTTGGTTGCATTTTTTGATTGTAGCGTTATTGTAGGTTTATTGAGTTACTTGTTGCCTCATTTTTGGCTACTATACACTAAGAAAAAAAATTTTTATAAACGCAAAGTTGTGTGACAAGACTTGATGTGCTTTTTTCTTTAGGTTGATATTATGTTGCTGTAGCCCTCGCAAAGACCTTGTGTAGCCCCAGATTTCCATCGATCACACTCTGTTTAATTATTTATTTATTTATTGTTTATTTATCGCTGCTCTACGAATCGCAATTCCTGACTCGTATATGACGATCCTTCCTGATCTTGAAACGCCACGTGAACAACGTACTATTCCTCCCGGTATTAGGTAGGGGTTGGGGGGGGGGGGAAGGACATTGGTATTATGCGTAGCGTTGAGTACAGTCCTCGTGATAACATCGATTCCTTATTTGGTTAACTTTCGTGAGTATCTCTTCAACTCGAGCAGCAATATGGTGGAGCAATAAACTGCATTCTCGGATTACTATTGTCTTGCCATTTAATTTTAACAAGTGCTGATAAACGTTTCTGCCTCTTACATGAGGTACAACATAAATTTCTGATAACCAATATTCAAATGCGGTATTGTTGTGTACGGACTGCAGATGACAATATTCCGACTTTGTGTGGCTGTGGCGAAGAGCTAATCAATGGCACTTGAAGTACTTAGTATGCTGTCTTGATGGTGATGCAATTTTAATGTTGGTGAAACTTGCTGGTTGTTTTACTGTCATTACGTTCACGGTTGTGGACAATGACCACTGTGGACTGCATGAACTAACTACATCCTTCGCTGAGGTGGCGTCCAATTGAAAGACTTGCACCAGGCCATTATCCTACACGACCTGCATCCTTTCATGCCTTATGTCAACCAACGACGGTAATGGCACATTCCGTGCGGATAATTATCCCTGTCACAGGGTCAGAATCGAGCTACAGTGGTTTGAGGAGGATGGCAATGACCAGTCACTGATGTCTGGTGCACCAAATTTGCCTTATCTGAATCTGACGGAAGACATCTGGGACACTTATTTTGCGGGAATCGCGTCACCAGTGCAATAAAACGTCTGCTGCATATGCCTCAGAAAACCTACAAGGAATTATCAAATCCTGCTCTGCGAAACAGCTGCTGTCCTGCATTCTAAAGGTGGGATAATGCACTATTAAACATGATCAAAACACTTTGGCTAGCAGGACTGCCTTATGAGACACGCAGGTCCATTACGTTATATCACCGAACTGTTGTCCGTTGAGTGGGTCATAGAGCATGGCTGGTTATATTGTCCCCAAGCAGAGCTGTCTTGCTCTCTGACACATGGCACGTATGGTTATTTGATGCGATGCTGCTTTGACTCCTAGTCACGGGATGCTGTCGCATGTTGCAGTAACACCAAGGGCTGTTAGACGATTGGTGATGTCATCAGTTATCAGTCATGCAAGAGGTCTATGTGGACGTGCCTCGACATCTCTCTGCATCACGGTATTCCATCTGCACAGTGCCACATAGTTGATAATCTTGTAACAAATTTAAAACCACGCATTAATAAAAAAAGACGGTAACTGTAGAACGAGAATGGATACCACATACAAAGTGTTTGTCCCATTACCATTGCTGTACTACAGTCACGTCTGATCCCTTACTCCCCTGTCACTTGCCCCATTAAAAGCTATCCCTTAACTAATGTTCAGGTTCTTAACTGACTAATTATGTCTTTGACTTTGTGCTATTGACTGTTACTACAGTTAAGAATCATTGTTGTCACTCAGGTATATTTCATTTTATTGTTATGATTAAAAAAAGGAAATGACTCTCGAAAATTTCTGTTTGATAATTTTCAGAATCATTTAATATAAAGAAGGGGTTATACATTATTCTAAATATATCACGCCAATCTCATCAGGCATAACGTCTGCATGCACCACATCATACCGCAGAGACAGGCTGGACAGTGAAGGGGGAGGCGTGTTTATAGCGATAAGAAGTGCAATAGTATCGAAGGAAATTGACGGAGATCCGAAATGTGAAATGATTTGGGTGAAGGTCACGGTTAAAGCAGGATCAGACATGGTAATTGGATGTCTCTATAGGCCCCCTGGCTCAGCAGCTGTTGTGGCCGAGCACCTGAAGGATAATTTGGATCATATTTCGAGTAGATTTCCCCACCACGTTATAGTTCTGGGTGGAGATTTAAATTTGCCGGATATATACTGGGAGACTCAAACGTTCATAACGGGTGGCAGGGACAAAGAATCCAGTGAAATTTTTTTAAGTGCTTTGTCTGAAAACTACCTTGAGCAGTTAAACAGAGAACCGACTCGTGGCGATAACATATTAGACCTTCTGGTGACAAACAGACCCGAACTATTTGAAACAGTTAACGCAGAACAGGGAATCAGCGATCATAAAGCGGTTACGGCATCGATGATTTCAGCCGTAAATAAAAATATTAAAAAAGGTAGGAAGATTTTTCTGTTTAGCAAAAGTGACAAAAGGCAGATTACAGAGTACCTGACGGCTCAACACAAAAGTTTTGTCTCAAGTACAGATAGTGTTGAGGATGAGTGGACAAAGTTCAAAACCATCGTACAATGTGCGTTAGATGAGTATGTGCCAAGCAAGATCGTAAGAGATGGAAAAGAGCCACCGTGGTACAACAACCGAGTTAGAAAACTGCTGCGGAAGCAAAGGGAACTTCACAGCAAACATAAACATAGCCTAAGCCTTGCAGACAAACAAAAATTACGCGAAGCGAAATGTAGTGTGAGGAGGGCTATGCGAGAGGCGTTCAATGACTTCGAAAGTAAAGTTCTGTGTACTGGCTTGGCAGAAAATCCTAAGAAATTTTGGTCTTATGTCAAAGCGGTAGTTTGATCAAAACAAAATGTCCAGACACTCTGTGACCAAAATGGTACTGAAACAGAGGATGACAGACTAAAGGCCGAAATACTAAATGTCTTTTTCCAAAGCTGTTTCACAGAGGAAGAGTGCACTGTAGTTCCTTCTCTAGATTGTCGCACAGATGACAAAATGGTAGATATCGAAATAGACGACAGAGGGATAGAGAAACAATTAAAATCGCTCAAAAGAGGAAAGGCCGCTGGACCTGATGGGATACCAGTTCGATTTTACACAGAGTACGCGAAGGAACTTGCCCCCCTTCTTGCAGCGGTGTACCGTAGGTATCTAGAAGAGCGTAGCGTTCCAAAGGATTGGAAAAGGGCACAGGTCATCCCCGTTTTCAAGAAGGGACGTCGAACAGATGTGCAGAACTATAGACCTATATCTCTAACGTCGATCAGTTGTAGAATTTTGGAACACGTATTATGTTCGAGTATAATGACTTTTTTGGAGACTAGAAATCTACTCTGTTGGAATCAGCATGGGTTTCGAAAAAGACGGTCGTGCGAAACCCAGCTCGCGCTATTCGTCCACGAGACTCAGAGGGCCATTGACACGGGTTCACAGGTAGATGCTGTGTTTCTTGACTTCCACAAGGCGTTCGATACAGTTCCCCACAGTCGTTTAATGAACAAAGTAAGAGCATATGGACTATCAGACCAATTGTATCATTGGATTGAAGAGTTCCTAGATAACAGAACGCAGCATGTCATTCTCAATGGAGAGAAGTCTTCCGAAGTAAGAGTGATTTCAGGTGTGCCGCAGAGTAGTGTCATAGGACCGTTGCTATTCACAATATACATAAATGACCTTGTGGATGACATCGGAAGTAAACTGAGGCTTTTTGCAGATGATGCTGTGGTGTATCGAGAGGTTGTAACAATGGAAAATTGTACTGAAATGCAGGAGGATCTGCAGCGAATTGACGCATGGTGCAGGGAATGGCAATTGAATCTCTATGTAGACAAGTGTAATGTGCTGCGAATACATAGAAAGATAGATCCCTTATCATTTAGCTACCAAATAGCAGGTCAGCAACTGGAAGGAGTTAATTCCATAAATTATCTGGGAGTACGCATTAGGAGTGATTTAAAATGGAATGATCATATACAGTTGATCGTCGGTAAAGCAGATGCCAGACTGAGATTCATTGGAAGAATCCTACGGAAATGCATTCCGAAAACAAAGGAAGTAGGTTACAGTACGCTTGTTCGCCCACTGCTTGAATACTGCTCAGCAGTGTGGGATCCGTACCAGATACGGTTGATAGGAGAGATAGAGAAGATCCAACGGAGAGCAGCGCGCTTCGTTACAGGATCATTTAGTAATCGCGAAAGCGTTACGGAGATGATAGATAAACTCCAGTGGAAGACTCTGCGGGAGAGACGCTCAGTAGCTCGGTACGGGCTTTTGTTAAAGTTTCGAGAACATACCTTCACCGAAGAGTCAAGCAGTATATTGCTCCCTCCTACGTATACCTCGCGAAGAGACCATGAGGATAAAATCAGAGAGATTAGAGACCACACAGAAGCATACCGACAATCCGTCTTTCCACGAACGATACGAGACTGGAATAGAAGGGAGAGCCGATGAGGTAGGGTACCCTCCGCCACACACCGTCAGGTGGCTTGCGGATTATGGATGTAGATGTAGATCATTGTCAAAAATTCACACCGAAATTTTACATTTCATGACGGTAAAATAAATGCATTTCCTTCCGTTCTACCAGTGTCCTCGAGCTCTTACACACTTCAGTCCCCAATATGAACCTCATAAAGTTGTTTACTACCACTGCGCACGAATGTTATGACGGAAAGAAAATACACACAAATCAAAGGCTGTGTGAAGATGCAATCTTCTACATATCCCTGTACAATAAAAAAAAGTTCTAAGCTAATTTTGAGTCATCAAAAGTCTCAGTCTGAAACTGAAAACAGAAAATTTATGCCCAATAACTGAAACACATTTACACACGGTGAATCACCTAAGAGTTGCACCGAAAATATTGCGCAAATGGAAAGTGCTAGTGATTTGCGGTTTTCGCAGAAGGAACTGGTAGTCGGGATTGGTATTGTTGCAACGTAACCTTCCACTAGCGGTGGTATTGTTAAAACTTGACCTGTTAGGAATATTACCGTCGCTTATTACATCCTACAACTCCTGTAAGCTACCCTCTGTAGTAATGAGTTAACAGATTCGTGTGGTCCACGAAATTACAGGCCGCTACGAGTTATTGCCGGGGTATTTATAATTTCTAGCGGGTGTGCTTAACCAACCGGTAAAAATCTAAAGGCAGCGGATAACACAGTCTTTTAGAACCAATACAGAAGGCACCTATCCAGGGCTTTGTAGGTGGCATAGAGCTTTTATTTACTTTTATTTGACGACTCAGAATTCCACAGTGGTGGGGAATAGCTTTCACCTATTGTCTATAAAGAAGGGAGGAAATAATCAGTCGAGGGTATAAATTAATTGCTATTTCTTTAATACCTATGTCATTTCAACAACTAGCCGTGTATTAGTTCGGCTATACATCATCACAACTGGTCTCTCTAGTTGACATGATCCACTTTCGCCACGTAATCATGGAAAGGGAGAGGGGAGCGCAGACATGGCTTCAATAGAATTTTATACAGGCACACAATTATACCAAACCTCATGCTTATTGCATTTAATTGCTATAGGTCACGCAGAGTAAGTTCAGCATAGGCACTACAAGCGAACTTGGTCAGGGCGGAAGAGTATCTGCCTAAATATTTCAATTTTCATTAAAACGTAAGTTGAAGAGGGGGTAGCAAGTGGTGCCCTTTTCTGTGCCTGTGTATTTCGATTTAATCTTGCGTTCAGAAATAACATCATGTTACTGAGCTGGGAGGGAAGAACATTTTCTATCATATGGCAGGGAAATTTTTCAAGTGTTTGTCCCAGCAATATGCATTAAAATCTGAACTTTCTTCGATACAAGAGCTTAAACCGTATATTTTACGTAACGCACTTCATCGTAAGCAAATAAAATAGTTATGGGAGGCACAAGAAACAGTTACTATCGCCATCGTAGTAGTCCACACACGTGGCCAAGTTGCGGTAGCAAAAAATTGCGACACACGAGTTTATTCCTTACCTATCTTACACTGCATAGTTATTCACTCGTTACTGTACATTTTCAGACCGAAACTGCAATTTACCAATGTGGCGGTTGCTCCAACCAACTACGTGGTGGGAAATCAAGTACACAAAGAAAACGTATGAAAAATAAAAAAATTCCTCCAAAATATTATTGTGAAAGAAAGACCACATTAAGAGGCATTAAATGAGTTAACTTCTGTTACACACAGAGCAATAATACGACCGCGAGCTAAGGCCGATGATGCGCGGCCTGACCAAGGCACAAAATGAAAGTTCTTATTGAAACTTGATCAAATTGCCAAAATAAACTCCCTTATGGGTGTTTCGATGTAATCTCACACTTGATTTCAACAGCGGGACCTTATTAACGAGCAGATTTGAAACATTCTAATACCTTTGTTAACATTACCACGTGTGTCCAGCGCGGCTACCCAGGAACAAGTGGACCTGCGGCCACAGTGCCTAACAGAGCCAATACTAGGGCATTTACAACCTCTCTGACCTGACTTGCCCACTTTCTTTTCAAAACTTGTTCGTGTTAAGGGGGCTGGTACTATTCTACCACTCTGCTCATGCAATGCTACAATCTCTGACTAATGCTTTCTGCTACTTCACACTATTTCTCATTGACACAGCCCAGGTCGCATAAGGGAATGGATCCAGGGAAACGTGGTACACACGAAATAAAAAAAAAATCAGTGTATAAATAAATAAACACGCTAGGTCCACTCTCCTGCTTGTTAACCACAGATTTATTTCTGCAGAGTAAAACCACTCTCGTCATAATTCTCCTGTACCGGAATTTATAGAGAAAAATATGGAACGGGACGACAAGATCGTTTCATCGTTAGCAAATGAACAGATTGTAATATACTTATAAAGTGCACTTTTGTACAAATATACACTTTTTTAAATGGAACAACGCCTATTGACACTAGCAAACTAAAAGCAGGGTAAATCTGAATGTCAGCGGCGTTTGCAGCAGGCTTCTAGTGCTAGCAGTTTACGAGATACCGAATTTTGGAACGTTTTCACACCAGCATTTGTACAATACCATATGATAGCACACACCAAGAAACTATACAAGTAATGCACACTAGTTCTGTGGATTCGGACTGGTAACTAGATAACTGAATATCACTGGTTGTGTTAAAAATGATCACTGGCGAAGGCAATATGCGCTTCCTGTACAGTGTGAAACGACTTCTGCACACATGCTAGCATTTCAGCGGAGATGTCCGAACAGGCTGTAGTAATATGTCGTTGTTTATCATCGGGTGTAGAGTGTATTTCCTTGCAAGCAGTGTCTTTCAGCTTTCCCCACAGATACTTTGCACCCAGTTCAATGATTGGAAAACAGTTCGTGAAGACGTGATGTAGTTCTTAGTTTGCTATGGGCTGGACAGCCATCCTATTGGCACCACACGTTACTGCAGAGGAACATCTCCAGGCACCCGTGGAAGATAGTCTGTTAAAAGGCTGCGATACTTACGCGCTTTCAGTGTTATGTCTATCAAAAACCGGCCTATGATCTGATGGTTCACTATCTCACAGATAGGATGTAGGTTGCAGTAGGTACTGGGAGATGAAGAAGCTTGCACAGGATAGAGTAGCATGGAGAGCTGCATCAAACCAGTCTCAGGACTGAAGACCACAACAACACCATCTCTGAAAAGTTTCTTACTCTATAGCAACGGTAAATGTATTCCTTGGTCAGAGATATGAGATCCATTTTCGCTTATAAACCTCGACCCAGTCGCTTCCAGACCAGTGTCTCTTAAGTCAAACTGAAACGTCTACCCTTTTCTGGCACCTCTGAGAGTTCCTAATACCATCACGGAATCACCCTTTACATGAGCACCCATAAATATAATAATAATATTAATAATACTAATATACTGATACACAAAATCCACAGTCAGACACCCAGTGGTAATAAAGTACAGAAAGATAACACAAGTAAATAGTTTCAAATACCGGAGAGATTATACAGAAAACAGGACTGAACCAACATCCAATGAGTAAAGGATCACAAAACCACAAAAAACATGCAAATTTACTTGGAGCCATTACGATGAAAAAAGAATTTCCATCAATACCAGATTACGACACTACAGCACAGTAATCTTACCAGAGGCCTTGTATATCTCGTAAACAACAGTAATCAAGGGAAGAGCGAAACTTATGGATATGGAAAAACAGGAGAGAAAAATACTGAGAAAGATCTACGGGCCAGGTCAGAATGAGGTGATCTGGATAAAGAGACCGATAAAGGAACTGTATGAACAGACAGAGATGATTACAAACAACATTAGGAAAAAAGGACAAAATTCTACGGACAGATCTAAAATAGATTGACCAGAAAATTTTTAACATAGTTACAACCGATACGTTGAAAACCAACTGGGTAAAGGAAACCACGGAAGACCTCAAGAAAGTGAATACCTCCACAGATGACATGACGGAGAATGAAAAACACAGGCGAAAAATCAGAAAACAGAAATTTCATCAAACGCCCAAAGAGAAGAAAACAGGAAAGAAATGGACAGAAGGGAAGAAGAATGAGAAAATCAGTAAATATATGAGAGGTTTGTGGGAAGAAAAAAGAAAGACAGAAAAAATGCCATGAAAATTTAGTGTGTATTAGCGCTCTCATTGACGGGGAACTGACGTTAATAATAATAATAGTAATTTTAATATATTTATTCACGTAGTTCACGTGAGTATATTTTATTTTTGTAATTTGTCTAAATTCAATCCTCTGTTGTCACGTGATTATCAAACACTCTGTAGACAATTTTAGTTGATAGGTCAACGGCATTTCACGAAACATTTGCGTTACTGCTTATCAATCCATGATCATAAATACAAAATCTATCTTATTAAATATTTCCATTAGTAACGTAACTTTAACTGGTTATACCTATATGGAAGTTCTATGGTACTAGATTGCGAGAGATATTGATGTTCCGTGTGTGTGTGTGTGTGTGTGTGTGTGTGTGTGTGTGTGTGTGTGTGTGTGTGAGCGCGTATTCTACTTAACTTGGACTAGCTACCGAACTGAAGCCTGTTTTTCGAAGTGTTGCACTGCAAGTTTAATTTCCTTTTATTGTTACTTACTGCATGTAAATGCTTGGGGTCCAATTAATTCACTTTTCCAACGTGATTTTAGTGTTGATTACAACATTCAGAGTCTGAATAAAAATGCTTTTGTTACTGTTATCTGGCTGCTGCGAAAGTTGTTTTCTAAAAAGCTCCTAGCTGCAAGGTGATGGTTAGCTTATGGACGCCTCTGCCGTTATTGGTCTGAGATGCCTGAAGAAATGGTGGCGTTCAAATTACCAAAATTAAGCTGAAAATTAATACAGCCAATATTTCCCTTCAAACAATATACCTTGAATAACTCAAGGAAAGTTTCAGAATGAGTTTTCGAAGAGACGCTCTAACAATGAGCACCTGTGTTATTATTACATTTGTTCAGGCAAAGTGCCCATTTACCGAAATTTCACATTATACAAAATAAATGGTTCAAATGGCTCTGAGCACTATGGGACTTAACTTCTGAGGTCATCAGTCCCCTAGAACTTAGAACTACTTAAACCTAACTAACCTAAGGACATAACACACATCCATTCCCGAGGAAGGATTCGAACCTGCGACCGTAGCGGTCGCGCGGTTCCAGACTGTAGCGCCTAGAACCGCTCGGCCACATCGGCCGGCTCACATTACACAAACAAGAATACAAACTATGCCCTCACAGTTAATAAAGCCAGTTTCTGAATAGAGAGCCCGCGTAAATAAAAACTTGCTTTTGACTGGATCGCCGTACACTCTCATTTCACCTCTCCTGCTCACAAGTTTTTCATCAGGGCCCCAATAGTTATTTATAGTTCTTCCCTCTTCCGTTTTTTCTCTATCACTAAATTACGCGAACCGTTCTTCCACCAACGTACAGCTATCCTCTCACTCGATCTTATTCACCTCAATTTTCAACTCTCTCGGCTAGTAATTCCAATTAAAAAGCACAAATATTAATTTTGAACTAATGTGCATAATGTTTACAGTGTGCACATTTACAAGAAAAGAATATAATTACAAATAATTTTTCATGTAACGGGGTGCATACATTTATATATGATATTTTATGTTTGTATGAGCAATACAATACATGAGCATAACGATTGCAGGGATGTGATATGGAACGATTACATAAGCCCAAACGTATGTAGAACATATGACGGACTGTGGGTCAATGATAAAATGTGAGGGGAATTCCGTCAGTCTACAAAAGAGATTACTTAAAAAATGCTTATGTGACCTGTCACGGACTATTGCTCTGGTATGTGGGATTTGCGCAGGAACAGGACTAATCGGGGCTATTGAACGCATACAAAGAAGGGCATTACGGATGGTCACAGGTTTATTTGACTAATGGGAGCTTCAAAGATAAAAATAAACTGGCAAATGGCTGAAGATAGGTACCAATTATCCCTTGAAAGGCTACGTGCAAAATTTCGGAATCCAACTTCAGGTGATTAATCTAGGAATCGACTGCACCCCTTACGTATCGCTCTCATTGGGATCATAAAGACAAAACTAGGATAATTAAACCGCGCACAGATGCGTTTAAGCGATCACTTTTTCCCCGTTTCATACGTAAGTGGAATGGGAGGAAGACTTTTTAGTTGGTACAACGGGATGTACTGTGTATCATGCACTTCACAGTAGTCTGTTGAGTACACAAACAGATGTAGATATAGATATAGATACTGACACGAACAAGAATGGATGCAGTTTATGTAGTGCCTGAAAAGTGTTAAAGACAAAACACACTGATTCGTACTGTGCTACGTTACGTGAATAATACCTGTAATTATCTACGGAACAAGTGTGGCCAGAAGTTTTGCTCTACCAGGTCAGAACTTCGCTGTGTACTCTGCCATCTAGACTGTTAACAGAACTTTTTCTATACAGTTCGCAGAAGTAACAAGGAAACCCTGAGACTGGTAACTGCCCGAGCTGTTTCACTTTGCTTAAACATTCCCGCGAAGTTTACAGCAAAACTTTGCGTTTCGGGTGTCAGAAAAGACAAAGCGTAGGCTACTGCGATTGTGGGAGCAAGAAACCCTAACAAAGAAAGTGAATAACGGCTTAGCTTTGTGTATAGCGTTTCAAGTACTCTACATCTACATCTACATTTATACTCCGCAAGCCACCCAACGGTGTGTGGCGGAGGGCACTTTACATGCCACTGTCATTACCTCCGTTTCCTGTTCCAGTCGCGTATGGTTCGCGGGAAGAACGACTGACTGAAAGCCTCCGTGCGCGCTCTAACCTCTCTAATTTTACATTCGTGATCTCCTCGGGAGGTATAAGTAGGGGGAAGCAATATATTTGATACCTCATCCAGAAACGCACCCTCTCGAAACTTGGCGAGCAAGCTACACCGCGATGCAGAGCGCCTCTCTTGCAGAGTCTGCCACTTGAGTTTGTTAAACATCTCCGTAACGCTATCACGGTTACCAAATAACCCTGTGACGAAAAGCGCCGCTCTTCTTTGGATCTTCTCTATCTCCTCCGTCAACCCTATCTGGTACGGATCCCACACTGATGAGCAATATTCAAGTATAGGTCGAACGAGTGTTTTGTAAGCCACCTCCTTTGTTGATGGACTACATTTTCTAAGGACTCTCCCAATGAATCTCAACCTGGTACCCGCCTTACGAACAATTAATTTTATATGATCATTCCACTTCAAATCGTTCCGCACGCATACTCCCAGATATTTTACAGAAGTAACTGCTACCAGTGTTTGTTCCGCTATCATATAATCATACAATAAAGGATTCTTCTTTCTATGTATTCGCAATATATTACATTTGTCTATGTTAAGGGTCAGTTGCCACTCCCTGCACCAAGTGCCTATCCGCTGCAGATCTTCCTGCATTTCGCTACAATTTTCTAATGGTTGGTTGGTTGTTTCGGGGAAGGAGACCAGACAGCGAGGTCATCGGTCTCATCGGATTAGGGAAGGACGGGGAAGGAAGTCGGCCGTGCCCTTTGAAAGTAACCATCCCGGCATTTGCCTGGAGCGATTTAGGGAAATCACGGAAAACCTAAATCAGGATGGCCGGACGCGGGATTGAACCGTCGTCCTCCCGAATGCGAGTCCAGTGTGCTAGCCACTGCGCCACCTCGCTCGGTTCTAGAAGGTGTAAGTCAACTACCCTGGCCAGCAAGATCTCCGGATCTGTCCCCCATTGAGCATGTTTGGGACTGGATGAAGCGTCGTCTCACGCGGTCTGCACGTCCAGCACGAACGCTGGTCCAACTGAGGCGCCAGGTGGAAATGGCATGGCAAGCCGTTCCACAGGACTACATCCAGCATCTCTACGATCGTCTCCATGGGAGAATAGCAGCCTGCATTGCTGCGAAAGGTGGATATACACTGTACTAGTGCCGACATTGCGCATGCTCTGTTGCCTGTGTCTATGTGCCTGTGGTTCTGTCAGTGTGATCATGTGATGTATCTGACCCCAGGAATCTGTCAATAAAGTTTCCCCTTCCCGGGACAATGAATTCACGGTGTTCTTATTTCAATTTCCAGGAGTATATATATATATATATATATATATATATATATATATATATATATATATATATATATATATATATATATATATATATTCTGAAAAGCAATGGTCCCATAACACTCCCCTGTGGCACGCCAGACGTTACTTTAACGTCTGTAGACGTCTCTCCATTGATAAGAACATGCTGTGTTCTGTTTGCTAAAAACTCTTCAATCCACCCACACAGCTGGTCTGATATTCCGTAGGCTCTTACTTTGTTTATCTGGCGACAGTGCGGAACTGTATCGAACGACTTCCGGAAGTCAAGAAAAATAACATCTACCTGGGAGCCTGTATCTAATATTTTCTGGGTCTCATGAACAAATAAAGCGAGTTGCGTCTCACACGATCGCTGTTTCCGGAATCCATGTTGATTCCTACATAGTAGATTCTGGGTTTCCAAAAACGACATGATACTCGAGCAAAAAACATGTTCTAAAATTCTACAACAGATCGACGTCAGAGATGTATGTCTATAGTTTTGCGCATCTGCTCGACGACCCTTCTTGAAGACAGGGACTACCTGTGCTCTTTTCCAATCATTTGGAACCTTCCGTTCCTCTAGAGACTTGCGGTACACGGTTGTTAGAAGGGGGGCAAGTTCTTTTGCGTACTCTGTGTAGAATCGAATTGGTATCCCGTCAGGTCCAGTGGACTTTCCTCTGTTGAGTGATTCCAGTTGCTTTTCTATTCCTTGGACACTTATTTCGATGTCAGCCATTTTTTCGTTTGTGCGAGGATTTAGAGAAGGAACTGCAGTGCGGTCTTCCTCCGTGAAACAGCTTTGGAAAAAGGTGTTTAGTATTTCAGCTTAAGCGTGTCATCCTCTGTTTCAATGCCATCATCATCCCGGAGTGCCTGGATATGCTGTTTCGAGCCACTTACTGATTTAACGTAAGACCAGAACTTCCTAGGATTTTCTGTCAAGTCGGTACATAGAATTTTACTTTCGAATTCACTGAACGCTTCACGCATAGCCCTCCTTACACTAACTTTGACATCGTATAGCTTCTGTTTGTCTGAGAGGTTTTGGCTGCGTTTAAACTTGGAGTGAAGCTCTCTTTGCTTTCGCAGTAGTTTCCTAACTTTGTTGTTGTACCACGGTGGGTTTTTCCCGTCCCTCACAGTTTTACTCGGCACGTACCTGTCTAAAACGCATTTTACGATTGCCTTGAACTTTTTCCATAAACACTCAACATTGTCAGTGTCGGAACAGAAATTTTCGTTTTGATCTGTTAGGTAGTCTGAAATCTGCCTTCTATTAATCTTGCTAAACAGATAAACCTTCCTCCCTTTTTTTATATTCCTATTAACTTCCATATTCAGGGATGCTGCAACGGCCTGATCACTGATTCCCTGTTCTGCACATACAGAGTCGAAAAGTTCGGGTCTGTTTGTTATCAGTAGGTCCAAGATGTTATCTCCACGAGTCGGTTCTCTGTTTAATTGCTCAAGGTAATTTTCGGATAGTGCACTCAGTATAATGTCACTCGATGCTCTGTCTCTACCACCCATCCTAAACATCTGAGTGTCCCAGTCTATAGCTGGTAAATTGAATTCTCCACCTAAGACTATAACATGCTGAGAAAATTTATGTGAAATGTATTCGAAATTTTCTCTCAGTTGTTCTGCCACTAATGCTGCTGAGTCGGGAGGTCGGTAAAAGGAGCCAATTATTAACCTAGCTCGGTTGTTGAGTGTAACCTCCACCCATAATAATTCACAGGAACTATCCACTTCTACTTCACTACAGGATAAACTACTACTAACAGCGACGAACACTCCACCACCGGTTGCATGCAATCTATCCTTTCTAAACACTGTCTGTACCTTTGTAAAAATTTCGGCAGAATTTATCTCTGGCTTCAGCCAGCTTTCTGTACCGATAATGATTTCAGCTTCGGTGCTTTCTATCAGCGCTTGAAGTTCCGGTACTTTACCAACGCAGCTTCGACAGTTTACAATTACAATACCGATTGCTGCTTGGTCCCCGCAGGTCCTGACTTTTCCCCGCACCCGTTGAGGCTGTTGCCCTTTCTGTACTTACCCAAGGCCATCTAACCTAAAAAACCGCCCAGCCCACGCTACACAACCCCTGCTACCCGTGTAGCCGCTTGTTGCGTGTAGTGGACTCCTGACGTATCCAGCGGAACCCGAAACCCCACCACCCTATGGCTCAAGTCGAGGAATCTGCAGCCCACACGGTCGCAGAACCGTCTCAGCCTCTGATTCAGACCCTCCACTCGGCTCTGTACCAAAGGTCCGCAGTGAGTCCTGTCGACGATGCTGCAGATGGTGAGCTCTGCTTTCATCCCGCTAGCGAGACTGGCAGTCTTCACCAAATCAGATAGCCGCCGGAAGCCAGAGAGGATTTCCTCCGATCCATAGCGACACACATCATTGGTGCCGACATGAGCGACCACCTGCGATGGGTGCACCCTGTACCCCTCATGGCATCCGGAAGGACCCTTTCCACATCTGGAATGACTGCCCCCGGTATGCACACGGAGTGCACATTGGTTTTCTTCTCCTCTCTTGCTGCCATATCCCTAAGGGGCCCCATTAAGCGCCTGACGTTGGAGCTCCCAACTACCAGTAAGCCCACCCTCTGCGACCGGCCGGATCTTGCAGACTGAGGGGCAACCCCTGGAACAGGACAGGCAGCCATGTCAGGCCGAAGATCAGTATCAGCCTGAGACAGAGCCTGAAACCGGTTCGTCAGACAAACTGGAGAGGCCTTCCGTTGAGCCCTCCGGAATGTCTTTCGCCCCCTGCCACACCTTGAGACGATCTCCCACTCTACCACAGGTGAGAGATCAGCCTCAATGCGGGCAGTATCCCGGGCAACCACAGTCGTAGTTCGATCGGGGGATGTGTGGGACGAGCTGGCCGTCCCCGACAACCCCCTGTCCGGACCCCCACAGTGATGCCCATTGGCAACAGCCTCAAGCTGCAAGCCAACACTGCCTGAAGCTGGGAGCGAAGGGATGCCAACTCAGCCTGCATCCGAACACATCAGTTGCAGTTCCTATCCATGCTAAAAACTGTTGTGCAAAGAACGTCTGAACTAATCTACAGAGAGCGTAAACAAATCGACACAAAATTTAAATGGTTATTAAAATACAAGATTGCCTAGTAAATGCAGTAATGCTGCTACTTGCGCACTGCTGACACACTGCTCGGCGGCGGAAGGAGACTACGCGATTTTACACTATTCAGGTACTAAAACGCGATGCTACAACTCTCAAATACTATAATACGCCCGAAATTTATGAATTAAACAATGCAAGTATCAAAAACACGCAAAGAAATTAAGAATTAAACTATGTAACAAATGAGTGAGCTAGGAGTATACGACTTGCTGCTGCAGCTGCTTATCCAACGGCGGCAGGGAGCACACTTCTTGTTATTTGTCTCTGAGTTGGCCTTATGGAAAAATACCATTGACGGTAGCTGTGGCAGGGTGGTCGTTTGGCTTACTGGTGAACCATACTGAGGAAACATTTGTTATAAAAGTTACTTGACTTCGGGTCATATGAGTGGTATCATCAACGACCTAGATTTATTGCAAGACACCTGACTGTGTGTGGCGGAGGGTACTTTGAGTATTTCAGTCAACGCCACATTGGGCGACTTACGTGCCGGTGATGAGCATGAAATGATGAGGAGGATAACACAATACCCAGTCCATGAGCGGAGAAAATCCCTAACCCGGCCTGGAATCGAATCCGGACTCGCTACTTGAGAGGCAAGCATGTAACCACCGAGCTAAGCAGGCGGACATCTTCAGTTGAATTGTTTGAAAAGAAAGAAAATGGGAATACCATAATAATCAGGCAATAAATCACCAATCAAATCAACTTTCGAACACGCCCATACGTACTTGGATAAGGTACATAGCAACTCTTCAATTGAGGAGGCACTGATGGGTGATCACAACGTAATATCTGCACCACGCTTGTTGCATCTGCAGGCTACATAGTGTAATTTGCATGTAATGTATGAAGTATGTACCTCTTAAACTTCACACACACACACACACACACACACACACACACACACACACACACACACACACACACACACACATATATATATATATATATATATATATATATATATATATATATATATATATAAGAATATTCACAATTATAAACTGATTGTGATGGTCTTTTCAAAGTGAAAACTAATAAAAAATTCACTATCCACGATATAATCATCTTGACGGGTTCAGCAGCCGTTCACAAAATTAGGATAATTCTCATTTGGTGTTTCCTCCAAGTTGCATATTTTACTTAAATTACTTATTTCGGTCACTCTGGGTCATCTTCAAGTGTAAGACAAAGTAAAACTAAATATATTCTATATAATATATTTCACAATAAAGGAAAAGATAAGAATTGTATACAAACATAGAATTTACGTCATTAGTTTCCTCGAGTCTACTCAGAACCACACCTCAGAGTACCGTGCTTTTCAATTGCGATCATTGTATTAAATGGGTATATGTTGGAGGATTTATTTAATACAATGATCGCAATTGAAAAGCACAGTACTTAAATGGGTATATGTTGGAGGACGGCTAATAATGGAAGCAAGGCTAAAGAAAAAATCAAGACACTTTCATAGGATTTGTCGACCTGGAAGAAGCGTTAGACAATATAAAATGGTGCAAGCTGTTCGAGATTCTGAAAAAAGTAGGGGTAAGCTATAGGGAGAGACGGGTCATATACAATATGTACAACAACCAAGAGAGAATAATAAGAGTGGACGATCAAGAACGAAGTGCTCGTATTAAGAAGGGTGTAAGACAAGGCTGTAGCCTTTCGCCCCTACTCTTCAATCTGTACATCGAGGAAGCAATGATGGAAATAAAAGAAAGGTTCAGGAGTGGAATTAAAATACTAGTTGAAAGGATATCAATGATACGAATCGCTGATGACATTGCTATCCTGAGTGAAAGTGAAGAAGAATTAAATGATCTGCTGAACGGAATGAACAGTCTAATGAGTACACAGTATGGTTTGAGAGTAAATTGGAGAAAGACGAGGGTAATGAGAAGTAGCAGAAATGAGAACAGCGAGAAACTTAACATCAGGATTGATGGTCACGAAGTCAATGAAGTTAAGGAATTCTGCTACCTAGGCAGTAAAATAACCAATGACGGACGGAGCAAGGAGGACATCGAAAGCAGACTCGCTGTGGCAAAAAAGGGGGTGGGCGGGTGGTGGGGGTGGGGGGGGAGGGAAATGAGTAAGCAATATTTGGCATAAAATACACCGAGTCGACTTACATATCGTTGCCTAATTTACCTTAAAGTTGTCCAGTTGCTGTGGGTTGCAAAGGACGGTTGCAGTAGCAAGTGGTTAGAATAGTGTCATAAGGCGGTGACAGTCCTGAGAAACTTCCTCAGCTCATTAATGCGTCGCCACAGTCTGATTCTCTCAGGTATATCTTTAAAACAGTCACATAGTTCGTCCTTGTCGTTTGAAAAGTCTTAAAATGTGTATACAAAAGACGTAGAAAGACAGATTTTGCTTGTGGATAAATTATAATTACCTGCTGCAACAGCCTGGAATCAGATACAGACAGAAAGTTAGTGTACGGTGATCATCAACAGCTGACGAAGGAAGGGAACAGCAAGGTAGCAGAGGAACGAGCCCAGTACTGCTCGGCACGAAGGAAGCAGCAGGTGAACAAAGGAAGCAGTGAGGACGCCATTTGAGAAAAGGGAGAGTGTAAACACCGAGGTCGCCGCCCGGACAAGTGCTGGAGGCGGTAATGGCGGCAGAGGGCCTCACAAAGGCGACTCGGCGTGCTGTTGTGACCACCGACGTAGAGGGTGCCCTGTGGAGGGAACGTCTTCACGTGTAACCAGCCGCCTTTAGTGACTTCAAGGGGTGCAGGCGACGGGGTAAGAACAACTCTTGTGGCAGCGTAGTTTCTTTTTATGAAGCGTGTTTTTCTAACGTACACTGCCACTGCCCCACTTCCCGCCTACAAACTCTCTCTCTCTCTCTCTCACTCTCTCTCTCTAATTCACACAAGCACGCACACACACACACACACACACACACACACACACACACACACACACTAAAATAAGGCAACCTTCATCAATATTCTCTGTTTTCTGAATATAACCAGAATTTATTGCATACCGCGATCTGTTCTGTACTACAAGGTTGTTCTGTAATCATCTGAAAATGAAAATGCTATCTACAACAATTCTATAAATATTTCATAGTGGATGCGGTGGTACATCTTAATGCAGTTCTCTACTCACCAAGAGCTAAGGAAATTTTAGGTGGAAAAATATCTTTGGTTTGCAGTGAGGTTGAAAAATCGCTCTCAGGATCAACGTCCAGTTTTTATGTAGTTTCCCTAAATTACTGGAGTCCAAAGCTGGAATGATTCGAGAAATTAGTTTTCCTTTTTCCTTCTAACCCTTGTTTAACTAGAGATCAGACAGTAATCTCAAATTGTGGTTAGACGAATTCAGTAAATGGCTTTACATTAAGTGGTTCAATATTACAAAAGAGTAAAAAAACAGTGCACGTTTTCGTATGTCCCCTTTAAAGCGAATTTTTATTTAGGTATTTTATCTGTCTTCAGCAACTGCAGTCGTATACAATGAAATAATAAGCAACTGAATGCATCTTATTATTGACACTCGCAAATAATCCGGTAGGCATAAACTTCTGAAGAAGGGCTCTAAGTGCCCGAAACCCACAGGAGTTGTCTCATGGAGCTCTCTTCTGCCACAGCCACACCGTATGCACCGTTAGTGATAATGCATAAGGTTATTGACTAGCGTTGTGGCTGACTCATTCTGAACTTGTACGACATTGGCATTACCGCGTACCTACCATGACAATAGCTCATAAATAAACCACTGTCGAGCGGAAGCAACCTCCGGCAGACCATCCACAGAGTGACATGAACCACGCCGTTTGTCGAGGCAACGTAACAAACCTTATGCAGGTAAATGGTTTCATGCCGATGTACAGTGCGTTAAAAATTTCGCTAACCAAACTGATAATTGTTATTAAATACCGGTGAGGCAGTCGTTAGGTGTGACTGAATCTTTATATTAAGAGGACTACTAAACAGGTGTTGACAGATGTGAAAATTACCGAACTATCAGTTTAATAAGTCACAGCTGCAAAATACTAACGCGAATTCTTTACAGACGAATGGAAAAACTGGTAGATGCGGACCTCGGGGAAGATCAGTTTGGATTCCGTAGAAATGTTGGAACACGTGAGGCAATACTAACCTTACGACTTATCTTAGAAGAAAGATTAAGAAAAGGCAAACCTACGTTTCTAGCATTTGTAGACTTAGAGAAAGCTTTTGACAACGTTAACTGGAATACTCTCTTTCAAATTATGAAGGTGGCAGGGGTAAAATACAGGGAGCGAAAGGCTATTTACAATTTGTACAGAAACCAGATGGCAGTTATAAGAGTCGAGGGGCATGAAAGGGAAGCAGTGGTTGGGAAAGGAGTGAGACAGGGTTGTAGCCTCTCCCCAATGTTATTCAATCTGTATATTGAGCAAGCAGTAAAGGAAACAAAAGAAAAATTCGGAGTAGGTATTAAAATTCATGGAGAAGAAGTAAAAATTTTGAGGTTCGCCGATGACATTGTAATTCTGTCAGAGACAGCAAAGGACTTGGAAGAGCAGTTGAACGGAATGGATGGTGTCTTGAAAGGAGGATATAAGATGAACATCAACAAAAGAAAAACGAGGATAATGGAATGTAGTCAAATTAAATCGGGTGATGCAGGGGGATTAGATTAGGAAATGAGACACTTAAAGTAGTAAAGGAGTTTTGCTATTTAGGGAGCAAAATAACTGAGGATGGTCGAAGTAGAGAGGATATAAAATGTAGACTGGCAATGGCAAGGAAATCGTTTCTGAAGAAGAGAAATTTGTTAACATCGATTATAGATTTAAGTGTCAGGAAGTCGTTTCTGAAAGTATTTGTATGGAGTGTAGCCATGTATGGAAGTGAAACATGGACGACAAATAGTTTCGACAAGAAGAGAATAGAATCTTTCGAAATGTTGTGCTACAGAAGAATGCTGAAGATAAGGTGGGTAGATCACGTAACTAATGAGGAGGTATTGAATAGGATTGGGGAGAAGAGAAGTTTGTGGCACAACTTGACTAGGCGAAGGGTTCGGTTGGTAGGACATGTTTTGAGGCATCAAGGGATCACAAATTTAGCATTGGAGGGCAGCGTGGAGGGTAAAAATCGTAGAGGGAGACCAAGAGATCAATACACTAAGCAGATTCAGAAGGATGTAGGTTGCAGTAGGTACTGGGAGATTAAGAAGCTTGCGCAGGATAGAGCAGCATGGAGAGCTGCATCAAACCAGTCTCAGGACTGAAGACCACAACAACAACAACAACTAAACATCAGCGCCAGTGACTTTAGTGCAGAGCCGGTATCGTCGTAGCTGGGCGTTCCGTGTTTAATGGAAAATGTGTGGCGTTTTATGAATGTGTGTGGCCATTGTAAAAATTCTTGCAACTAATTCCTCATTTAAATTAACAGGGGTAGAATTCACTGAGTTTTCATGTGACCCCAGAGAAAGAAGTCTAATATCCTGCGATCTGGGGATACTGTGGGTTATGTATTGGTCGTATCTGGCCAATTCACCAGTTGCTAAAGGTAATTACAGCTGCACGTACAAGTTCTACGAGGTGCACCTGTTGAAATCACATCCTCCTTATGTTGCATTGGGATTCCAACTACAATAACATCAGCAGGTTCGTTGTGAAGAGCCGTCGGCACATTGCCCCACTGAGTCGAGGAGGCAAAGTCTCTGCATGGGGATATAGGGTTGTCCAATCTAATGTATGCTTCTTGTTCATAGATCGTCTACAAATTGTTGTGACCAGGAAAAGCTACTTGATTGCTCTGAAAGAAGGCTCAACACACTAGAGCTTGTGAAATATTAGTTCACTTTATTACATACATGATTAAAAGTTTTACTTAACTTCGGCAGAGTTCTTTGCGACTGGAGTATTGGATAATTTCCAGCTGTCATGGACTAGCAAAGCATCACTTGATGCACATAATTAAAAATTGTTCCCCTGCAGCACAAAATGCAACACCTACGAAATACATATCACCAGAAACTTTGTCACAGTCCTAGGTAATGATGTTGAATGCTGTAGCTTAGGTCTCGAAATGAACAGACCTACTGCTGGCTCGACACTATATTGACCACAGTGTGAGGGCGGAGCTGTGCTGAGTAGGGAGGCGTGGTCTTCACGTACATCGTTGCGAATTCCAGCGAGCTCTCACTAATGTCTGTGATATCGATCTTCACTGCAAACTTTGGGGTGGCAACGCGATCTATCTTTGATAATACCATGCAAGCAATAATAATTCTAAAGTAAAAAGCTGGCCCACCTGACAAAAGAGTGTAGTGTAAGATTCTAATAATCGTGTACTAAAATGAAACAACTGCGGCCGAAAAGTTCTTCCTTGACTGTCATGAGGTTAGTATAAAAGATAGATAGTACTACAGAAGACAATACGTTGCACCTGTTTCTGCAGTTAGAAGGAAGTCGGTTTCTCGAATCTGAAAACAAGTCTTCAGACTGAAGCTTGAGATTATTGAAATTCTACAAAAGACACTTTCCTGTCCCTATGGATCGTCTCGCTGTCGCAGGTTGATCTCACCATATCGATCTGTAGGTGGTAGCTGAGGCAGCTGCAGAATCAGCCATTGGGGGCACACCAACAACCCGTGCCTGAGGCTAAGATCGAGTCATCATGTAATTTTTCCCTCAGCCCATCTCGACAGAGACGGAACCTGGCTGCAATACTGGCCAATGGAGGAGAAGTTTGATGGTGAAAGCTCCTGGAGATGAAGAGTCGAATGCAGGAAATCGAACAAATTGGTGCCGCCTGATTAATAACAGAAAAGTCGTAGTTCTGCCTCTTGTGTTCTTTCCTACTCTGCTCGGATTGGCTGGGCTATGGATATTCCAAGTGCCGACTAGTAAAACGATTCCTTAAAAGGTGCTGGTCCCCTTCCCTGAGTTTCTCTTCAGGTGGTTAGACTAATCAATAACGCACTTCCTACTGTTTAATATTGAACAAAGGCTTCTCATTCTGTCTCTGTCTCTTTTTGTGGCCAATGAAGGGCACCAATGAAGGGGACTGAGCCGTCCTCTCACCCAACTACGCGTTTTCGTGAACTTCGCTGTCTATGTGTGTTTGGTTTCCCGTCCTTTTCGCGGTTACATCGTGGTTCTTCTTCCTTCTACGTGTGGCCGCAGTGACGTGTATCGATATTTGCGCCGTGTACCATCTTTGGTTTGGTGCATATTGTTTCCGGCTAGGGGGTCTGAAGGGGGTCGGTCGGTTGTGGCGGACGAGGGAACTTCTCCGCGCGGTGCAGTCGGCTGGGGCTGCTGGCAGTCCCTGCGCAGTGTCTGAATGTGTGTGGAGCTGTCATATCGCTAGGAGCTTCGTGATTCGCCGACTCAGGACGTCAAAGTTGAGCAGTGGTTTCAACTACCCAAACCACATCTATTCTTGTTGTGGTGGTTCGCTTCGGTGGTTTGCTGTTGGGAAGGTTTTCCGGTGAGCAACACACAGTGGTTTTACTGCTGAGATTTAGCCGCCACCCGGTGCAATTAACTATTTTGGTCGACTACGATTTGAGTGCACCAGTGGAATTTTCTGTCTTGTGGCCGTTAGCGTTCTGGTTACCTGCCCTTGGCAAGACGTAAATTCAGGCAGTGTTCTTTTGAGCGAGTTCACTATTGCCGTGTTTCAAATTCAAGTGTACCAGCGGAATTTTCTGCCTAGTGGCCGTTAGTGTTCCGGTCACCTGCCCTGACCACTAACGTAATTTCAGGCAGCGTCCTTTCCTCCCCTGCTGTCGCTGTCCAACATGGTGTGTAATTTTGACAGCTAATACGTACTCCATTGTAGATTATTACGTTTGTAACATTGCCGGTTGGGGTTCTCATGTACTGATTGACGGGAAGCAAGTTCTTGTGTCGGTCGGGCCGTGGCTGCCCCCTGGTTGAGTTCCAACTGATCAAGTGTAGTCGAGCTCACAACCTGTCTCACCTGATTGAACGAGGGCAGACCGACCTCCCTGGAGGCATTCTGAGTGCCACCGGTGTTTAATTATCTGTTGTCAGCTATTTTAAAGTTTTGGCTTATGGTTATAGTTGTTTCTTAAAATTTTGCAAAATTAACTCTTCAATTTATCTGTCAAGCTTAAACACTGCGACCTTCTGCTTTTCAAGATATGGCAATATATTGTGAAAATTTGAAGTTTGATTGTGGCCCTCAGCCATTGATTTTGCACCTTGCATATGTTTATTTAAATTACTTTCTTTCTATCTTAATTGGGTTTTTTATCTTGTTGATTTTTAAGATCTCTTGTTGTTTAACATGCTGGCCTTCTGCCTTTAAAGGTCTATTGTAATATATTCTGAAGTTTTGAAATTTAAATGTGGCCCTCAGCCATTTGTGTTGCACCTCGGATATGTTGCCTTTTGGGTTTTAAATTATTTTATTGCTACCTTAATTGAATTTTGATTTTTTTTCTAAGATTTATTGTTGGGCTTCTGCCCTTAAAGGTCTATGGTAATATATTGTAAAATTTTGGAAATTAATTGTTGCCCTCAGCCATTCGTATTACACTTTGCGTATGTTATTTTTTGAATTATTTTATTGCTATCTTAATTGAATTTTTGTCTTTTTAAGATTTGTTGGAGGCCTTCTACAGCGAAAGAGTTTCTAAATTACAATAAATGACAATTAGAAGCAGAAACTGACCTCAACCCTTGGCTCTTTCCACAATCCTATTACCTGTTTTGCCCAGATGGGTTTAGCGGGCGTTTCAGGGACCCCGGCATCAGTTTCTCTAACAACCAGTTCATCCACATAAGCCAAACGTGGCAGTTCTTATATTGCATAAATATTCGATTTTCATGGGTATGACTTTCGGCATTGTCGCACACTTAGAAAGAGGTCTCGCTCGTTTAACTAGATTTTATCTGTAGCATGTGATGGGACCCAAACAAACAAAACTTTCTCTGCTGTGTTTAGAGCGCATCTCCCTGACCTTGCTAAAGACAGCATTTCGGCTCTATCCAACTTCGTATCGTAAACCATTTTCCGCTAGATGGCTCAACTATTGGAAATACAGTCTGTGTTGCCCACAGAGCATCAAGCAACTCAAAAGGAAATTACGGTCAGTTTAGTGGCACTGACTTGAAACCCATCTGCCGCACCCACCTCCGAATTCACCTGGCTTAGGTCCCTCCACCCGGCTACAGAGCCTCGCTGGCCGCCTGGAGGGTGTAGCTCGTCCCAGTGTCCTTCCAGATGGCTTCAAAGTAATGTACGCAAACAAAATCTGAGTTCGTTTTCCAACAGGGCCGGCCGGTATGGCCGAGCGGTTCTAGGCGCCGGTTCGAATCCTGCCTCGGGCATGGATGTGTGTGATGTCCTTAGGTTAGTTATGTTTAAGTAATTCTAAGTTCTAGGGGACTGATGACCTCAGATGTTAAGTCCCATAGTGCTCAGAGCCATCTGAACCATTTTTTTTTTAAATTTTGAACAGGTCTTTGTATTTTAATTTTTCGTTAGTTACAGGACAGTTTTGAGATAAAAGCTTGCGTATTATTCAAAGCGAGCAATCGCCCACAGTATCGATTCAAATGTACGCTACTAATTGTTGGTGAAGACCTCGCACAACTTTTGTACTTGGGTTTTCATCTTCCCATACATGCCGGTTATGGCAGTTGTGCATGCCTTCACAAGTAAAGTTGAGCAACATCGTAAACAAAACAATTTCACTGACTCAGCGTATTTATTAGCCTGTTGCAGAAGCGTACGAAACTACAACCAGGCGGATTATGATCGGGTCTGAGAGTCTGTATTCTGACAGGACGGAAAGGACGAAGAAACTGTGCACACAACACATTCCAAATTGGAGGTCGGTGAATAAGGAAACAACAATTGCTTGTGTATTTTTAATAGACCTGCTTTCAAAGCGTAGGGCACGTCATTTTCAAAGATAGAAGTCTCCATTTATCGCCGTCTTTTCTGTGCTTGCGTTGTACTGCCACGATATGAGTGTGCCGATATTCCTCAGTCGATTACAGATACAGTTAACGTCATTAATACGGACATTTTCGTGCTGGAAAGAAGTACATTAGCTGAGCTCTTCGACCATTGTCTTCAGTTGCATCGTGAAGGAAGTGCATGTCTCGCAGTTCTTTCCTCGTGTAGCGCTCCCTGTCTTGTACTAAAACCATCAAGCAGGTGCTACAGCGCTAAATTTTGTTGAGTGACTCAGTGCGAAAATGAGGGCGCACAACACTGCGTACCGCAGATCGTCCTTGGTGGAACAATTTTTGAAGAATATACTTTCGTTTTTCTCTTTCGCCACGGGCGTGCTTACGTATGCTTAATGCTCACGCAGTATGTGTTTTCGACGCTTGGTTCCTTAACGAGATATATTTGTTGCCGCCTCTGTCTGCGGCGGTGCTTTATGTATTGGTTTTTATGTATTATTTAAAGTTAATGTTATTGTGCTTGCTTCGCAAATGAAAATTTATTTACGTCAGAGACTTTGATGTGGTATTTCTCGCAGTTAATTTGCCCAACACGGCATTTTTATATTAAAAGACGCAACAATAGGTATGTTTTCTTTCAGTCTCAAGCCTTTAAGCATGGGGTCTCATTATGATATGATACTGTATTTGTTATTATGTTGGGATTTGTTAGTCATTTAAATTACTGTCAAGACATAAGGTTTAGAAGATTTTGGCGTTTCCGTTAAGCGAGGGTCGAAAAAATTTATTGAATTAAGTTTACTCAAATAAAATTCAATATTGGAAATAATTATTACTTTTTTGTTGCAAAGGAAGAATGTTAATCAAGAGAAATCTCTTACATTTACATTTATTTTTACTTGTCAAAATTAGAGAATAATGTGATATTTATTAAGACTCTGGGCCGTTATCATTTATAACAATGGCGCTGACCTCTGCACCAATGTTCCCCGACAAAATCTGTATAAAGAAATTAATTTTAGCGCTTCTTGAATGTAGGAGGTGGTGTATATAAAAACTGAAAATACTTTTAAGTAATATTTGATAATATTTAGTATAAATATTACATGAAACTTACACGTTTTCGTGCCTCGTCACGAAATCTTAAAAAAAATTTTTAAAAAAGCCAGGAGGTTTCAATTATATTCGCAGATCATATTAAATGATTGCAGAGTCTTTGTTATTTTTCTGAGAAGATATCATATTTAAATCTTTGAAAGTTCACACAATAATATATTTCGTTACGACGTTAGTTTTGGTACATTTGCGAAATTATTTAATATCACGTTATGTCACGTACCACATGTCGTAACATTTGTCAGTTTGAGCATTCATTGGACTGATAAATTTCTCTCGAGCTTCCAAACGCGTCAGTTGTTTAACAACCGACGAGCTCTCGATGTAATACTCTTCACAAACTGTCAAATGGCGATTGTCGTTTGGTTGCTGCTGCCACTTTTAATAGATCTGTGTTACAGCACTTGACGTCACTGGTGCCCAGTCAAGTGCCAAATAAGGTAGCGATCTGGTTGCAAGACTGCCGCAACCGCTTCCGCCATCCCATGGCCGGGTCGTAAGCTGGCCGAACAAGGGCAAGGCCCTAAACATAGCCAAACGATTCTGCTGATAATGGGCAAGTCGCTTGCGTACAATACTCCTACATTTTTGAGAAAACTACCCGTAAAGTACGTGACACGCAACCGACTCAGAATTGAAGGTATCGATAGATAGTTGACTGATTGAGCATTTTTCATCAACATATATTACGGGATCCGAAAACACATTTTCTTAGAAATACTGCAAAGAAACTTTTTTGATTGGCTAAGGTACGGGCTGTTGAACGAAAGCGCCACTGGCGTATTGAGCTAGGCCAGTTCCATTCCCCACTCTTTCTTCATTTTTGTTTTTTCCACATCGAAACTCGTATGAACACAAGAGTTAATAAGATAAGTAAACCAATAAGGAATAATAACAAAGTACCCAAATAAATTTCTCGAACTACATAGATTAATAAAGAATTAAAATACTAAGCCTCATTGTACGAAAACAATTCCAAATAAGATAGCTGCGAATATGGACTTTCTAACCCATTTCGCAGTTGGCTGTGTACATGAAATAAAGAATTTGTACGCAGCTCTTATTTCAGTTGCTTCAAATGAGGGAAATACACTAGCGGTAAAAAATCGCAACACAAAAAAAAGATTTATTCCACATAAATGAAAGTTGGTAGGCGTGTTTCTGGATCCGAAATATGATGTGTACTACGATTTATGGTCAGTCGCATAAGAGTTGGCGCTAGCAGCGGCAATTGAGATTGGACGTGGTGAACTGATGTTAGTCAAGAATGCATTGAAGGCAACAACTGCTCGATTATAAACACCTCAATGAGTTTGAACGAGGTCGTGTAATAGGGCTACGTCAAGCTGGATATTCCGTCTGCCATTTTGCAGAAGCACGGCACGGTCACATGGCACTACGGAGAGAAAAGACCATCGTATTCGGCGCATGACTCTGGCACATCGTACAGCACCTGCAGCAGCAATTTGAGCAGGAGTTGACACCACCGTAATGAGTGGTTCCAAGCGAGAGCTCATCCGACAGCAGGGTTGAGTCTGTTGCGTTTTCTGACGAAAGCTGGTTCTGCTTCGTTGCCAGTGACGGCCTTGTGTTGGTTAGAAGGAGGCGCTTGCAACCAATCCCTCTGCGTGCGAGACCCACTGGACCTACACTCGTGCTCACAAATTAAGGATAATGCTGACATATGGTGAAACAACGCTCTGGTGGGCGGTTTGCGGGTTTAAATCACGCCGGGGTATGACCATGCGGTGCATTTGACCTGCGGTAGTCACATGGTGGCGCTGGCAGCAGTCCACATACGCAGAGGTGTATTGGTGCATGTCAGAGTAGGGTGCAGTGAGTAAGTGAGCAGACGTTTTCAGACGTGCTAATGGTGACTGTGTGTTGAAAATGGCTCAAAGAACACATATTGATGACGTTATGAGGGGTAGGATACTAGGGCGACTGGAGCCTGGTCAAACACAGCAGGTCGTAACACAGTCCCTCCGTATGCAAGAAAGTGTGAGCTCACGATTATGGCAACGATTCCAGAAGGCAGGAAACGTATCCAGGCACTACAGTAGGGGATGTCCACAGTCTACAACGGATCTTACAGCAGCCAATGGAACAGTTGTCTCCAGACACATAGTCTACAGACGACTGAACAGGCATAGTTTATTCGCCCGGAGACCTGCAAGGTGCATTCCACTGACGCCTAGTCACAGGAGAGCCTGTAAGGCCTGGTGTCAAGAACACAGTACATGGTCATTGGAACAGTTGTCCCAGGTTATGTTCACGGACGAGTCCAGGTATACTCTGAACAGTGATTCTCGCCGGGTTTTCATCTGGCGTGAACCAGGTACCAGATAACCACCCCTTAATGTCCTTGAAAGGGACCTGTATGGAGTTCGTGCTTTGATGGCGTGGGGTGGGATTAGGATTGGTGCACGTACACCCCTGCATGTCTTTGACAGAGGAACTGTAACAGGTCAGGTGTGTCGGGACGTCATTTTGCACCAGTATGTCCGCCATTTCAGGGGTGCAGTGGGTCCCACCTTCCTTCTGATGGATGATAACGCACGGCCCCACCGAGCTGCCATCGTGGAGGAATACCTTGAAACAGAAGATATCAGGCGAATGGAGTGGCCTGCCTGTTCTCCAGACCTAAATCCCATCGAGCACGTTTGGGATGCTCTCGGTCGATGTATCGCTGCACGCCTTCAAATCTCTAGGACACTTCAGGAGCTCCGACAGGCACTGGTGCAAGAATGGGAGGCTATACCCCAGCAGCTGCTCGACCACCTGATCCAGAGTATGGCAACTCGTTGTGCGGCCTGTGTACGTGTGTATGGGGAATCATATCCCATATTGATGTCGGGGTACATGCAAAGGAAACAGTGGCGTTCTGTAGCACATGTTTCGGGACGGTTTTCTCGACTTATCACCAATACCGTGGACTTACACATCTGTGTCGTGTTTATCCCTATGTGCCTGAGCTGTTGGCGCCAATTTTGTGTAGTGCCACGTTGTGTGGCGCCACAGTCTGCAATTATCCTTAATTTATGAGCATGAGTGGGTATCTGGAGTTATAGTATCGGGTGCGATTTCGTATGACAGCAGGAGCACTCTCGTGGTTATCCTACACATCCTGTCTGCAAATTTGCACGTCAGTCTTGTGATTTGACTTGTACTGCCGTTCATGAGCAGCTTTCCTGGGGGAGTTTTCCAATAGAATAAAGTTCGCCCACATACCACTGTTCTAACCCAAAAAGCTGTATAAAGAGAGGGCATGTTGCCCTGGCCTGCTAGATCACCAAATCTGTCTCCAGTCTAACGCATATAGGACATCATCGAAAGCCAACACCAGCGTCAAGCAACACCAGCATTAATCGTCCCTGTATTGACTGACCAGGCAACCAAGTGCAACAGCCATGGAACTCCGTCTCGCAAACTGATATTCACTGCAACACATTGCGTGCACGTGTGCATGCTTTCTTTCAGCATTCTGGTTGCTACACCGGTTATTAATGTAGCAATATTTTACATTTGCAGTGACTTATCTCGAGCTTACATTTACCTGTGTTTTTGCAGTGTTATCACTTGAATATGTTACCTATACAAATGTATTCCCGAAATATCATTACTCTGCAGTAATTACTTTTGATGATGCAAATTTTTGCTGTCAGTGTAAAAGAATTAAATTCGCAGTACAAATCTTGAGGACCTTTTAAAATCATGCGTTATAGAAAAAAAAGTGTTGACTGATATTGGATACATGCTGTGGACAAATTAATACCGTCATGCGTGATAGCATGTTAATATATGATGAGGGTCACCGACTTGCACGGCAAAAGGAATACCACCAAACTGCACATCTGTGTCCGACCCATGTGATGTTTATTTTTATGACCAGCTTAAAAATTTTTTTTCAAGACTTAAATTAGTCTGCTTCTGGGAACCCAGCACAAATTCCACAACCGAGAGGACGCAATAACAGTTCACGGCGTAGTGCGCGATCACCTTTCTGCATCTCTTTTTCATACAATGTTATCGTATGCGTGACATGCATCAAAATTAGTTCCAGGAAAAGAAATATTTTTAAAAGTAAACCATGTTTGTTTTCCTCTGAATATTCGGAAGAAACGATGTAGGCACGCCTAGATAGCATTCGTTAGATGTTCTCGGTCCCGAGAGTATATCTGCTTCTAATGTTTATAAGCAAGTACCGGAATTGCAGCTGTTGGAAAAAGAATCAGGAGATGCTACAGAGTGAGTGGAACGGACATTATAAATCGATCAGGATTAAATGTTTCAGTCTTTACTAATTCAAGCAGTTTGAGAAATTTATATTCGTACCTTGTAATTATTCTCTATTGCTTTATTTACCATCCTACACTCATCAATTTCGAAACGGAAAAAATACAAATAAAACAACTGCATAACGCAACTGGGTATCGAACCCAAGTTCTCCTCTCTGCAGCCTTCGTCGCTGCACCACTGGAGCTTTCGTTGAACAGCTCTTACTTTATGGGAACATGAGCGGCAGTCGAAAAAGTTTTTTTCCTCAATTACCAGGAAAACACGCGTTGGCGGAACCCATACGTTGATAAAATATGTTCAGTCTTCTATAATCTATTGGTGCCGTCAGTTCTCAGTTGATTGCTTGATATTAACTTTAGGGGTTGTTTCCTCAATACCTGTTGAGCCAAAATATCTTAGTCTTTCGTTTTAGGTTGTTCAGAAGCGATCTACTGAATGCAGATCGGTTTGCCTTGTCTGAGGCCTTTTCCTTGTTAGCTGTTGGTCGCCGCCATTATTGAGGGTGCTGAAAGAAATGATTATCTCGATCGCTTCGGTTGTGAATTAGCGTTATAACTGAAGCGACTGAAACAAAAATATATATCAGTACCATCAGTAAAGTCGACTGTCTGCAGCTAAGCACATCATGGGACATGACCGTCGGAAGACTGAGTCGGGCGCGGTGTTATTGCTGTCGAAACATTACCTTATATGGAGCTGCATTTGGCACCAGTGACATCACAGGCATCAACCAGAAGACAATTACCAATTGACAATCGCCTAGGAAAAGTCTGTCTAAAGATCGTTGGTTTTTAACCTATTGACGCAGCTTAAAGTTCGAGAGAATTTTATCACTTTTTCCACTTTCATTCTACAGATACCTGAAGCATTATTCGCGGAACTGTGTAACGACGGCTTTAGATGACTTTGGTTTGCTACTTCTCTTTCGCCTCACAACAAATATCACTCGTTTACGAAATAAGTACTAAAAGTCATCGTATCTTCATTGCATTGATGACATTCAAAAAAAAAAAAAAAAAAAAAGAAAAAAATGATAATAGCTTCTTCACGCCTGAGAAATATTTCATAAACTCATACTGTTCAGCGACACCTCCAGAAGGTAGATGAATTATTTTCCTTTATTTAACACAGTTTTCGCCATTTAGACCATCCTCAGGCATAAAATCATCACCACAGTGTACACATTTTCTCAGTATGGTTCCAAAGCATCGAGACATTCTGTGTCCTTAAAATCTCATTTGGATAAGCTCACCGTAGGTATCTTCTGTGTGCAACATGAACTGCTGTGCAAATATCCTACGGAACATATAATTAAGTTTTTTCGAACTCCATGAAAGTTCTGCTCGTTACTGGACTTATTTCATCAGCGCCCTGAATGTTTCTTTAACCGAGATGGTAGTGTGTGGCGTGTCATATAATGAGTGAGTGTGTGGATCCGCGACCTGTGGAAATCAGTGACTCAGATCTGCTTTATACTGCACAAACACGATCAACTCCCATATCTGGCTTCACATCTGTGCCTTCTCACTCAACTAAAGCACTCTCCACACCCTTCAAAGCATTTACAACGACAACCAGGAATAGAAAAACGTCACAGTCACCAATAGGATCCTAACACAGAGTAAGCAATGTTAAGATATAATGTGATCCGACTCTTCAAGCTTTCAAATGGTTCAAATGGCTCTGAGCACTATGGCACTTAATATCTTAGGTCATCAGTCCCCTAGAACTTAGAACTACTTAAACCTAACTAACCTAAGGACATCACACACATCCATGCCCGAGGCAGGATTCGAACCTGCGACCGTAGCAGTCCCGCGGTTCCGGACTGCAGCGCCTAGAACCGCACGGCCACCGCGGCCGGCCTTCAAGCTTTCCCGACGGCAAACCCGTGAAGACTACATTTACAATCTGATTGCTTCCATGGTCATCTTCCGCCGTATCTATTATATTTCAGTTCCTATTGGTTTTTTGTCTTAAGCATACTGCGATTAAAGAGTGTTTCACCAGACGCGTTTCGCTTTTATTTATAACGACTGTTCAGTAGGTCATTCTGGAACTATGGCGTACTCTTCACATTCTCATATTTATAGATTAATTACTTTATTTTTTATGATTTGGCGTTCAATTTATTTACCGTGTTTCTATCTCTTGTATACATGTTCGGAAGTCCATTGTTTTTCCCTTCTTTGTTAACTGGGTAGAAGTAGGAAAAGATCTCCTAGTAAGTTAACGGTTTACAATTTTATGCTTTTATGAACCCGTTTTTTCGTACTCTACATTTGCAATTTTGAACTATTGTGAACTACAGAAGAGAAACGGCTCTGTAGTTTCAAGAGATCCGCATGCGACATATTTTATGTTTCTTCATTTGATATTTGATTATTGTGTTAGCTGTGAGCATTTCCAACATTGTGAATGCAACAGCATCCTACTGCCAACAAGTACAGTATTGAAGATGGCTGTCATTAATTGTTCCATCTCAGCTGTACAGTTTTTAAATAGATTAAATGTTTCGATCATCCTGGATCATCTTGAGACCTAAGTAGCTGCGTCAGTAACCTACCTTGTCTACTCAGAACCACATATCAGAGTACTGATTAAAAATGTGTAACTAATAAGTAATATCTTAAATATCTACAGAGCTGCTTAATCTCTCAAGATAGGCTAATTATGTCGACTACAGTACAAATATAACAGAATCGAACAGGTTGATAATTAGTGTAGGCCACAACAACGTGTTTATAAACTCACCGTTTATTCGGGAAGATCAACTACAAAAATTTTGACGTCTCTCTGTTTGAGTCCGCTCATTCAAATAGTCTCCATTCTGCAGGTAAAGAAAAATTAGAGAAGAGTCTCTTATCCTCTTTCAGTTGCCTTGCCTTGTTGCCTCTTCCAGCGCCCTTCTACTAACGTAAATGTAATAGAATTGGGAAGGTTAATAATTAATGAAGGCCACACCAACGTGTTTATGAACTCGCCGTTTATTTGGGAAAATCTGGCACGACACTATGAGCTTCCGCTCAGCTGAATATCCTCCAGGTGAAGACAAATTACAACTGCCTCTCTGTTTCTCATTTATTTTAAGACAACTGAAAACAAGACGATAACAGAGACAAAAATGGTCATCTGAGTGCTTAATCGGTAGTAAAAGAGCCTAGAAGAGTAAACTGAAGATGGAAGCGTTTCGTAAAACAACGAAACTAAATTTGTGTCGCTGCAGGGAAGTGTGATATCATCATATCATAACAAATTCCAGTCCATATCCGAAGGCAGAGTTGCACTTAGGGCTGAAAGACGTTTTTTATTGACATCAATCACTTACCAGAGTGACAAAGGCAATACAAAGCCGATACGCTACCTTCTGCCAATCACCCACTAGAGTCGCTTTCCAGTCAGCCACCGGAGTAGCAGAGGCAATAGCGTATCGCACAGCCTCCCCTAAGAACCTCTTAAAACTGGCCAATAATATCTGTTAGATGACGTCAGTAGCCACGATGTAACCGAAAACGATACCATATAAAGGAAGACATTGACCACTATATTGCAGTGAACCACCCTGAAGAGGACCACAGCAAGTCGGTCGAAACGTCAGCAATTTAACTATTTTAGTAGTTACAATGACAAGGCCCAATATCGAAAACTATTTTATAAAAAGAACATCCTGTTGTTTCACAAGTTCTCATTCGAGCTGACTACAGTGTCCTCAATCTACATGTTGTCAATGATACTATATAGTGTCAGCGCTAGCAGATCCTCACTTCCTGCTTGTGTTGTTACACCCACTATGATGAGTTTTGAAAGTAGCCCCTCCCGGCGAAGATTACCAAGCGTCTAGCGGATCTTCAGTTTCCTTGAACCACCCATAGTCGAATTGAAAAATTTTAGAAATTTGTGGTAGTATTCTATGGGACCAAACTGCTGAGGTTATCGGTCCCTGTGCTTACAAAACGTGGCAAGGCGCCTCAGATCCCGCGGCTACCACCCCGATTTGAGACTCTGAAATTCATGCGGAGGGCGTGGACAGTGTGTCTACGCTTTTGTCTCCTTGATGGAGGGTCATGATCCTCGACTTCATACATGACATTCTCCAGGCGACGAATGAAACCCAACGGCTCATGTATTGCTTTTCCGATGTTCCCACTATCCGCACAGCCCTAACAATCTGTAGTTAGTTCCCCGGCCTGTATTTCAGTGACGGGTAGCTACCTGCTGAGTGTCGCATTCCGTATGCAACTCAACTGCCTTGATTCTTCGGTCCTTGAGATTAGATGTTTCATGTAGACATTCTGAGTATAGTCCGGTAAAAACGGAAACAGAATATACCTCGTCGTTTTAACCTCGTGACCATGGAGCAAAAATATCGGTATCAAGCTTTTATTGTCTTGCTTCACTGCTGCCGGTACCCCCACGTGTTGTTGTCTGACTAGATCGCCATGCCACAAAATTTTAGAAAGACTACGCTCCAATTTACGTTTGACAACGAATATACCACACCCAAGGCTTTCGAAATAGAGCGTTTTTTGAGGGAAGAAGTTCGTTAACTGTTACAGACCTAATTGGAATACACCTGTCCATTGTAAGCAGTACAATGTACGTCAAGATGACCGATGAAGCTGCTTGTGAAAGAACTCTCGCCGCCGCTCAAAGAGGATTTAAATGTTGACACTCTGATGGCCGTATCAGCAATGTAACAGTCGCTCCTTTAGGCTTGGGTTTCAGGTTCATTCGGCTCTTTGAAAAATGGTTCAAATGGCTCTGAGCACTATGGGACTTAACTTCTGAGGTCATAAATCGCCTAGAACTTAGAACTACTTAAATCTAACTAACCTAAGGACATCACACACATCCATACCCGAGGCAGGATTCGAATCTGCGACCGTAGCGGTCGCGCGGTTCCAGACTGTAGCGCATAGAACCGCTCGGCCACTCCGGCCGGCCCGGCTCTTTCAATTGCCGTTTGAGGTGCCATAATCGATGGTTATTGAATCGCTGCGACCATGTGCAACGGTACTCAGTCATACGCCTGAACGCTGGCGAGTTTTAGCACCTATCCGGTGCTAAACGGCGCCCGACAAGATCGGATCGTCCTTAACAAACATATCCATTCTTATTTATATACTGGAGGATGTAGAGCTATTGTGATTTACGATGGCCAGCCACGCACATGTTATGGCTGTGGTGGAGACGATCATGGCCCGCCGGGAGGTGTTGCCGAGTTCGGAGCGTGACAAGGACTAGATGACTCAAGAGCAGACCGAGTTAGGGGAGCAAGGAGGTGACACGGAGAATGCCCCTAGACCCACGTCACCTTCCGCACCCTTGCATGTAGCACGAATAGTGGAAAGCCCTTGCAGTTCACAATTACTTAACACGAGCATGACAACGACAACGAACCAAGAATATAAGGTGGGAAAAGTGAACACTAACACCGCAGGTTCGCTTGCCAAGATGCAACTTTTCCGGCACATGATTTATGCCACAGACGTGGAGATTATGCTGGTGCAGGAAACCTGCAATGGTGCCATTCCCGACGTGCATGGTTACAACGCTTGCCTAGCGCCGACTCCAGACGGAGGACGTGGCACAGCGATATTAGTCCGGGAAGGGATTCCGATGTGAGACGTCGATTACGTCCCTTCGGCTCGGGGTTTGGCGATGACCATGAACGGCATTCGTATTGTCAACATCTATGCACCCTCTGGATCTGACAATCGACAGGCGCGAGCGCGATTGTACTCTGAGGAGGTAGCGCGCCTATCCCATGGGAGGTATCACTACATCTTGGTAGGAGGGGATTTTAACTGTGTTCTCACAACGAAGGATCAAACCCTAATTTCAGCTCCTGCTACGAATTGCACACGATCTTCCGGGACATGACTCTAATGGACACGTGAGGAAAGATCCGTGGGCAGCGAGAGGTCTACACGTTTTTCACTAGCCACGCGGCGAGCACACTGGATCGGATTTATGTTTATGACGGATTAAGAGATCACGTGTTGGCTGCTGTACTTTGGCCCACAACTTTTACGGATCAGCTTGTATATTTAAGCACGGTAACCCTCACACGGCAGCGGGTCTGGCGGGGCCGTAGTTCGTAGAAACTTAATTCATCCTTATTGGTGGATCTCGAATATCGCCAGTGGATCGAAGAAACATGGCACACATGCACTCGCTGTGTCCAGATGCGCAGTACGGTTATTTTGTGGTGGCTGCAATGCGAAAAACCGGCGATACGAAGAGCTCTCATAACGTCTGGAAAAGGAAAAGCGAAATGGCTCCGAGATACATGTAATTATTACTACATGGTGCTCCGTTACCTGTCCTACCTGAGCACCATCGCCCGAGCGTCAAGCGGAAGTCCATCGCATTTTATCGATCACGAGACGTCCACTGGAGGGAATTTCTATCCATGCTCGGTGCTTGGACAACGTCAATGGAGAACGTATTAGCATGCATCACGTGTCCAAGGGACATGCGCGTAATCGCCTGCCCTTGATCACATTGCTGCTGGATTTCTGGAGCATTACCGCCTCCTTTTCACTGGGACGCCGACGGACAACCGGATAGGAGAAGATATTTTGGGACAGATGTAATTGGGGGTGGATGGTCTGGATGCAGAGGCATTATTGGAACCCCTAACACAAGTTGACATACGGAGGGCACTCACGAAGGGTGTGGTGCATAAATCTCCTGGACCTAATTAGTAGGCGCTCGAATTTTATCGTGACTTTGCTGATTTAATCATGTCCCAATTGGTGTTGATGTATAATGAGGTACTGAGCATTGACACGGACGTTCCTCCGCAATTCATGGCGGGACTGCTTATACCAGTACCGAAATCGGCAGGGAGTGTCAGCACCCATCAATTTCGAGTGCTCACAATGCTCAATACTGACTATATGGTCTTTGCGTGAATGTTGGCGGCAATGCTCCAGACTGTAATATCAAAGACTTTACCACCAGACCAGTCTTTTCCAGGGGTTTGGAGCAATATCCATTCTATCCTAGGCGATTACCGTGACATAATTTCCCTGACGGAAGCTTGTGTCAGTGGATTATGATCGTACGTTTGACAGGATCAACCATTATTTCCTTGACTCGGCAATGCGACGCATGGTGATACGTCAGGATTTCATTACCGTCCTCATGCGCCTCCTTCGCGACAGATTTGGCGAGCAGTCCATACTCCTCTCCTCTCCTCGCCACTGCAGCGAGATCGTGTTGGTATACATTAACCAACCGCAAGACAGTCAACCGCCAGCGATTGTACGACATTCACTTGGTAGATTCCCTGCTATGCTTCATATGTGGCATGCAGGACACTGGCGAACATTCTCTGCAGTGCGGTGAGGTAAATGATGTTTGGCTGCTGACGCAACGCGTCATGGCACTCCTCCGAGGCACCAACGAAGCAACGCTCACGACGGACGCTTTATTTTTCTCAGACGCTGTCTTTTTTTCCCCTCACAGAAAACGTCGGCAACCCGCTGGATTGGAGGACAAGCATCGCATACGTGCTCTCGCGGACCGTGATATCGGGCATTGACTACTGGTATTATCTACTAGAACAACGCAAAATCATCCGACGTCACTCTAAATACAAAACACACTTCGCGAACTTCCTAGGCAACATGTTTCATGCCCGTCCCCCCACGAAGCGATGGGGAGTCCCACGTTTACATAGTTTCGTGGGATACGATATTACTCCCATGGAGTGACGAGGATGCCACTTCGGCCCTATATTAGTTTCCTTTCGATTTCACGTGTGATTTTTTTCTGGAACATTAACCCCCTGATCTACCATACCTTCAACATAAAAATGGGGTAGCGTCTTTGATTAGTAATCAAAGCGTTTTCGGTCCAGGACTCGAATTCCGCCACCGATGGAATTTTTATCAATAATCATCATTGGCGGTCAAGGACTTCCAGCACAAAGTCACCCTCATACTGCCAACAGCCTGTTCAAAGTAGGTCGAGGAGCGGACAGGGGTTTAGTCCACCCTCTTGTCCCAGGAGTGGAAAACTTCTCCTACAGGTGGAAGAATCAGCAATAATCAACGGTATGATGATGCAGAAGCCAGTGGAAACCACTGCAATGTGTATACACAGGACATGTGGTCTGTAACTGAGAAAGTGTCATGATGATCTCTCCTTTGGCAATAGATTTTTGAACAGTCCCCCATTCGGTACTCCGGGAGGGGCCTGCCAAGGGGGAGGAGGCCATGAGAAAAAGATTGAGTAATCAACGAAAGGATAACGTCCTGCGCGCAGGGTATGAGATATTAGAAGCTTGAACGTCGTAGGGAAGTTAGAAAATCTGAAAAGGGAAATGCGAATTCTCAATCTAGATATTGTGGGGGTCAGTGAAGCGAAATGCAAAGACAAGGAATTCTGGTCAGATGAGTGTAGGGTAATATCAACAGCAGCAGAAAATGGCATAACGGGAGTAGGATTCGTTATGAATAGGAAGGTAGGGCAAAGAGTGTATTGCTGTGAACAGTTCAATGTGTGAAATCTTATGAGACTTAACTGCTAAGGTCATCAGTCCCTAAGCTTACACACTACTTAACCTAAATTATCCTAAGGACAAACACACACACCCATGCCCGAGGGAGGACTCGAACCTCCGCTGGGACCAGCCGCACAGTCTATGACTGCAGCGCCGTAGACCGCTCGGCTAATCCCGCGCGGCATGAACAGTTGAGTGATAGGGGTTTTCTTATCAGAATCGACAGCAAACAACACCGACAACGATGGTTCAGGGATATATTCCGACGTCGCACGCTGGAAATGAAGAGATACGTAAAATATATGAGGATATAGAAAGGGTAATAAGGTACATAAAGGAAGATGAAAATCTCTTAGTCATGGGGGACTGGAATGCAGTTGTAGGGGAAGGAGTAGAAGAAAAGGTTACAGGAGAATATGGACTTTGGACAAGGAATGAGTGAGAAGAAAGACTAATTGAGTTCTGTAATAAATTTCAGCTAGTAATAGCGAATACAAAAATGGTTCAAATGGCTCTGAGCACTATGGGACTCAACTGCTAAGGTTATTAGTCCCCTAGAACTTAGAACTAGTTAAACCTAACTAACCTAAGGACATCACACACATCCATGCCCGAGGCAGGATTCGAACCTGCGACCGTAGCGGTCTCGCGGTTCCAGACTGCAGCGCCAGAACCGCGCGGCCACTTCGGCCGGCAATAGCGAATACACTGTTCAACTATCACGAGAGGAGAGTTATACTTGAAAAGGCCGGGAGATACGGGAAGATTTCACTTACATTACGTCATTGTCAGACAGAGATTTCGAAATCAGATACGGGATAGTACTGCGTACAGAGGAGCAGGTATAGATTCAGATCACAATGTAGTAGGCTGAAGTTTAACACGATAGTCAGGAAGGATCAATATGCAAAGAAGTAGGATGCGGAAGTACTAAGGAATGACGAGATACGCTTGAAGTTCTCTATGGCTATAGATACGGCAATAAGGAATAGTTCAGTAGACAGTACAGGAATGGACGTATCTAAACAAGGCCATCACAGATGTTGCAAAGAAAAACGTAGGTAAAACGAAGGTAACTGCAAAAAAAAAAAAAAAAAAAAAAAAAACCTTGGGTAAGAGAAGATCTACTTCAGTAGATCGATGAAAGGAGGAAATATCAAAATGTTTCGGACAACTCAGGTACACAGAAATGCAAGTCGCTGAAGAATGAAATAAATAGGAAGTGCAGGGAACCTAAAACGAAAAGGCGGCATGAAAAATGTGTAGAAGTCGAAAAATAAATGATTGTAGGAAGGACAGACTCAGCATACAGGAAAGTCAAAATAGCCTCCGGTGACATTAAAAGCAAGGCTGGTAACAGGAAATTCCACTGTTAAATGCAGAGGACAGAGCGGATAGATGGAAAGAAGACACTGAAATCCTCTGTGAGGGGTAGATTTGTCTCATGTGATAGAAGAGGAAACAGGGGTCCATTCTGAAGAGATAAGAGATCCATTACTAAATTCAGAATTTAAAAGAGCTTTGGAGGGCTTAAAATCAAATAAAGCAGCAGGGATAGATAACATTCCATAAGAATTTCTAAAGTAATTTGGGGGAAGTGGCAACAAAACGACTATTCACGTTACAGTGTAGAATGTGAGAGTCTGGCGACATACCACCTGACTTTCGGAAAAATATCATCTACGCAGTTCCGAAGACTCTAAGACAAGTGTGAGAATTATCGCACAAGCAGCTTAACAGCTCATGCATGCAACTTGCTGACAAGAACAACATGCACAGGAACGGAAGAAATTGAGGATGTGCTAGGTGACGATCAGTTTGGCATTAGGAAAGATGAAGGCACTAGAGAGGAACTTCAGACGTTGCGGTTGATAATGGAAGCAAGACTAAAGGAAAATCAAGACACATTATTCGTAAAAGAATTTGTCGACTGGAAATACCGATCTACATCGTAAAATGGTAGAACAAAACAACTATTCACGTTGGTGTGTAGAGTGTACTAGTCTGGCGACACACCATCTGACTTTTGGAAAACTGTTGAAAATTCTGAGAAAAATAGGGGTAAGCTGTAGGGAGAGACGTTTAATATATGTACAAGAGCCAATAGGGAAGAGTAAGTTGTGGATGGCCAAGAAGGAAATACTCGGAATAAAAAGAGCGTAAAACAAAGACCTAATTTTTCGGACCTGCTGTTCAATCTGTACATCGAAGAAACATTTATGGAAATAAAAGAAAGGTTCAGGAGTGGGGTGAAAATATATCAACGATGCGATTCACTGATGACATTGCTGTCCTGAGCGAAAGTGAAGAAGAATTATTTGATTTGCTGAATGGAGTGAACAGTCTAATGAGTTCACAAAATGGATTGACAGTAAATCGGAGAAAGACGAAAGTAATGAAAAGTAGCAGAAATGAGAACTTCGAGAAACTTAAGATCAGGATAATGATCACGAAATACATGAATTTAAGGAATTCTGCTACCTAGGCAGTAATATAACCAGTAACGGACGGATCAAGGAGGACATCAAAAGCAGACTAGCAATGGCAATAAGGGCATTCTTGGCCAAGAGAAGTCTACTAGTATCAAACGTAGCCCTTAATTTGAGGAAGAAATCTCTGAGAATATACGTATGGTGTACAGCACTGTGTGGTAGTGAAACGTGGGCTGTGGGAAAATCTGAACAGAAGGAAATGGAAACATTTGAGATGGGGTGCTACAGACGAATGTTGAAAATTAAGTGGACTTATTAGGTAAGGTATGAGGAGGTTCTGTGTAGAATCGTAGAGGAAAGGAATATTTGGAAAACACACACACGAGTTTGTCGCTAAACGCATTTGTGCTATTCCCCATTATTTTCGTGTTAAAGCGCTTTTCTTTCTCACTTTAATCTGTACTCATTACACTGTTCATCCTCAAAACCACGTTCTGTGGTCCTTTTTGACTTTCTATGAGGGTACCAATGACATCAGCGAATCTTATCGTTAATATCCTTTCACCGTCAATTTTTATCCCAGTTATGAACCTTTCTTTTATTTCCGTAACTACTTCTTTGATGTATAGATTGGACCAAAGTGGCGCAACGTTAATTCCTATTCTAACCCCTTTTTTATGAGAGCAAGTCTCTACTGACATTCCATTCTTATCGTTCCCTCTTGGTTCTTGTAGATAATTGCCATACAGGTTATCGTGGAACATTAACACATTCAGAAAGTCGCCATATGCTCGCAGTGGTACTACGCTGCAAAATTGCAACGTTGTGTTGGTGTTCCTGCACAAATTGTTGAACTACAAGTTCAAAAGAAGAATGGTATCTCGAAAGAACGTTTGTTTTACATATTGTACTAAACACCCCGCAATAAGGTGAAAAGCATCGACGGTATTCTTCGACCGCAGCAGGAGCACTACCATCGAGGAAGCCGTAAACATATACATTTACGTATCCTTCATTAGTGTAGATGTGTCGCATTTAGGCCAGCTCGTGCACAACTAAAGTTAACCGGTACTTCTGTCTGCCACACTATCAGTTCCTCGCACTACTTCACTCATAACACAGTATGGACAACAGCGCGTTCGACGTGCTAGTTTTCTGACGGAAAGACAAACCCATACAAATAGAGTGAAAGCAACGATATAGGTTGTGTTAGTACAACATGTCGGAGGGCTTGGGTGGGTAAGATAATTATGTGCGCGCCAGTAACTGAAAAACAATCGTACTTTAAATGTATTCTATATCTCGGAAACCATTTGCAATAGAGCATGTCCGTTTGAATTTTTTTTTTTTTTTCAAATTAGAGTCTCTGTCATATCACTGAATATTCTCTTTTCCTCCTGGGACACCATGTATTTCTGAATTTCGTTGAACATTTTTGTACTTCCTTTCTTCATCTGGTAATATTTCTTCTGTCCCCAAGGTTTCTTGGCAGTTACCTTCCTTGTACCCATTTTGTCTGTCTAATTTCTGTGATTGCCATTTTTGGAGATGCCCATTTATCTTCGATGAAATGCCTACTATGGTATTCATTGTCGCAGTATCTACAGCCTCAAAGACCTTCAAACACATCTAATCATTCCTCAGTAATTCAGAATACCACTTCTTTGCGTGTTGGGTCTTCCGGACAAGGCTCTTAAGATTCAACATATTCTTCTTCTTTACTAAATTGTGATACGAATGTTATCTATAAGTGTCCCTGGGTACGCCTTACAACCCTGTATCTGATACCGGAAACCAGCTGGAATCTTCCGTATCCCCCGGCCTTTTCCCAGTATACCTCCTTCTATAGTGATTCTTGAACAGTATTCGCCGTTACTAGCTAAAATTTGTTGCAAAACTCAATTAGTCTCTCTCCTCTCTCATTCCTTCTACAAAGCTCATATTCAGGAACTCTTTCTTCTGTTACCGAGCGAGGTGGCACAGTGGTTAGCACACTGGACGACGGTTCAATCCCATCTCCAACCATCCTGATGTAGGTTTTCCGTGATTTCCCTAAATCGTTTCACGCAAATGCCGGGATGGTTCCTTTGAAAGGGCACGGCCGATTTGCTTCCCAATCCTTCCCTAACCCGAGCTTGCGCTCCGTCTCTAATGACCTCGTTGTCGACGGGACGTTTAACAATAACCACCAGCACCACCACCACTTTCTTCTGTTACGTCTCCTAATACCTCATCCCAGTCCCTAACGGTTGTTAGAAACCATTTCCTTTTAAATACTGAATTACCCGTTCATTATCCTCGTATACTTTCTCCGTCTCTTCATCGTCTGCTTGTGATATCTACTGAATTATTTTTGTTGGCGTCGGTTTCCCGTCTATTCTAATGAGTATTATCCTATAACTGAACTGTTGGCCTTAATTCACTCTCCGTCTTACTGTTCTATTCACGAGAAACCCTGATCATTTTCTGCCATTGTGTGCTGCTGCTGTTACTGTATACTCGTACGACCGGAAATCCCTGTCTTATTTCCATTTCACTTCACTGTGACTCACTGAGCCTTTGTATTCCGTTTTTAGATTTTTAACTTCGTACCGTGTGCAAATTTCTGACATTCCATGCTCTGACACTTTGTATGTTACACTTCCGTCGGTAATTCAGTTTTGTCTGCAGACCCTCCCTGATATTCGAATAGGGGAATAATTCGGAATGTTCTGCCAATGGGAAGATGATCAATACCCTTTATTCAGTTACATGTCACATTTCCTGTAAAAGCACGTTGCACATCTTTAATTTATAGGTTCCTATTGCCTTCTGGGTCCTCATGCCGTTGGTCACTGCTCATTTTCTCGCCTTTTAGTGACATTTTCCCACCCCAACGGCGAGAGAGTTCCCTGAAACTCTATCCGCTCGTCCACCCTGATATGGCCGGCGGCACTACGAGGGTGACAACTTATATCGGGATTCTGCCGTTAATGAATTTACTTAGGTATTTTTTTAAGCCGTTGCTCTTGCCGTATTCAGTAATAGCAGGTCGTACCAATATGTCGCGATGCCATCTAGTAGGAGTGAATCGTCCAGACATACAAGGTGCACAAGGTGCTCCTTTGCGTCAGAGCACAACTCCTTGCAAACTCGCTTAGAAATTGCAGAATCATCAATCCGGGTGTTATAAATGGTAGCAGCAACTTCAACTCGACAGGTATCAACCAGTGTTCACTGACTGGCAAAGTAAATGGAGAATCAGTAACGTTGAACAACAGGCGAGTACATGCGGGACAAATAACAGCACATTAAAAACATTAATATAGCTCTGGGCAACTAATTTCATGAAGTGATTAATTATTTATAAATCGATAGTAAGGGAATTCAAGAAAAAGATGACAATATGAATTAGATGAATTGTTTTCACACTATAATGGGTGATTTTTGATCGTTATTTGTAGGTGCAGGAACGAAACAGTACAACTTATTCTTTCAGTACGCTTTTCTCCGTCAGTTGTAGTGAAAAGAATAGTTTTGGAAGATCTGTCGAATTTATATTCTTTGTGCTAACCTATCATACCCGAGCAAAGCATGTGAGGTAGTAAGTAAAACTAAAAACAGCGTAAAAGTGGGACATAAAAACATTGTTTTGTGATTTTAACCTGTATTTAACTATAACATCCTTAGTATGGATTACTCTTCGAAACATTTAGACAGCAGCTAAGCCCTAACAGCAGCTGAGACCTGCTGTCTGTTGTTAGCGATGCTCATTGCCTATTCAAATTAATATTGCCCCTCGTACTAGTTAACATTCTCCACGTTGAAATCGATTCATGAAACTTTTTAACTTGCGGTGGTAATATCTTTATTTCTTGCTTTCTTTAAAAAGTGTAATTTTCGAAATATTCCACAACAATTCTTTCGAACATTTCACTACCGATTAATAATTCTAAAACTTTTCTATAGTTCTCAGCCACCTGTAATATTGATTTTTTCAAATCCCTTACATTACAATTATGTGCCAGAATGAGAATTATAATGTAATATAAATGCTAATTTCTCAAGGGATTCGTTTGCGCTGAGTCTGGTTCTTTCAGTTTTCAGCCTATATTTACAGCTTGTCCCTTCACGTCAGAAGTTCTAAAATACATTGCGTTCACTCTCAATTTCCCAGTATTTCTGTATTTACCGTGTACAAATTCTTTAAGATAGTTGCCTTCATGAATATTCTGCAGACAAAATTAAAATGGCTGCATGTTTGTTAGCCGAAATATCGTGCCAAGATGTCAACGTGATCCGGCTGCAAGCCCGAAATATGATGGACCAAAATTAAAATGGTTACCCCAAAATAGAGTATTTAAAGTGAAGGTGTGAGATTGAAGTTAAAGTAGTGAATGGAAGTTCCAAAGCAGCAAAATACATCCGAAACATAATTAATGAGTTTCTGAAACAAAGCTATTTGTGTTACAAAGTGCCGGGAATAATGTGCCTGATAAAACCACACATTTGCAAAAGTTTTCATAAGTCTTCACTTTCACTTGCCAAAATTGATTTCAAAACTGTTGTTTACTTCACCGCTTTGCACAAAATATTAAGTTATTAACATCATCAGGTGCCTCTCACCGAACTAAATCAGAAAGGGATCAGAGGTGCATTCAGGCTATTGCAGATGACAAAGGGCTGCAGTTGTGAATCATGTAGACGTTTTGGCTTAGATTTGCCTTAGTTATTAATAATGAGAGAGGTAATAGAACGAGAAGCACCAAAACTGGAATATTTTTCACGGCCCGTGAACTAACAGTTAAACGAAGTAATCCGTGATATACACGTTCACAGTACATTATCATAAGCTGATTATGATGAAATGGTGATAGCATATTAGAAACTGAGTAATGTTCATATCGTCTGTACATTTTGTTAGTAAGCTAGAATCGCCAAATAAAGCAGTCCCTATGGCAAAATACAGAGTGAGAAAAAATATTAGATACACGAAGCGCATCCAGAGTCTTTCTTCTGGAATCGACATAGTGAAAAACCTCTCCAAAAATAAGCAGGGAAGAAAGATTAGCCAGACAGAAGAGCAACACAGTAGTATAACTGGACTACAACATGCATAGATACAGTTTTAAAATCTTTTAAATGACTGAAAACCATAGTTAGGCAAATATATGACCACAGAAGATGGCATTTGATGTGACCATCAGTAGGATAAAATTCCAAATAATTATTTATTGTTATAATACATGAATGAGAGCGCAGAGGAGAAAGTAAATACTGGGTCAGCAGGAAAAAAATGTATGGCAAAAACAAAATTCTTTGAGATCTTTCAGCACTGGGCTAAGTGCAAAATTAGCTTCGTAGATTACGAACGGAATTTTCCACGATTTCACTACGAGCAGACAAATATACAGCAACAGATGAAAAAACGATGGATAACCCTGAAGCGCCCAGCTTCTAGCCTAAAACAAGAACTGTAATGGTGAAAAATGAAAAATAAACCTGTCGAGACAGTTGTTTCTGTAATATGAACGTTACACTTGCTGCGGTTCTCTAACTAACTGTATCAGCTACAGTGAACAGTTGTAGCCACGACTGGCGCGACCTTTATTTCGTGGACCAGAAGCTCTATGTACAGAGTTTATATGACTATTCGTCTGCGCTTGTCAATACTGAATCGTTACCGATTTAATTGCCTAATCGAAGTACCATACAAGATGTCATAATGGAAACAATCCTATTGGACCCATTTATGCACCTCGTTTAACTGTCAATTGAATACAGATTTTCCCTCTTGTATTTAGAACTTTTAGGTGAAAGTAGATCTCGTAGAAAAAGTGTCAGAACTCTGAACGCAGCTTCATCATATTCGTATCAGGCATTACATATCACAATCGCTTAGCAAGAAAACTCACTTTGAAAAGTTAGTCACAGAATATCAAGGCGTTTTTAAAGGTAATTGCGCTGTGGTTGTGAGAGACCTTGAAATTTCAGTAACAGTTAATTAAAAGCAGTTGAATAAGGTTAGTAATGAGAGCAAAGAATGCTTTGGTTTCACGGAAAGTACTTTAATAATTTTTTGTAAACAATCGTTATATGACAGTAACCTACGAAAATCGGATATTTATTTGAAATTATAAATGCGCGATACATCAAATGAAGCAACAGTACCTGAGGTAGGAGTCGGCGTGATATTGTCACGGTTTCCCTCTGTGGTCAAACTTGTTCTCCTGCTAGAACAAAAATTCTGACAGAACGAAAGTTGTTGCTTAATAGTATGCTTCCGCATGTTGTGCCAAGTTGTTATTTCCATTAGATTAGATTAGATTTACTTTCATTCCAGATGATCCGTAGCGAGGAGGTCCTCCGGGATGTAGAACATGTCAGAAAAACAATAATACGTGATAAATATTTACAACTAAAACAAATAAGCTAATGTCGTCTTTTTTTAATGAACACTATATGAAAGGATCATTTTACAACACTCATTTACTAAGATCGCATTAATGCACTGAATTTAAAATTGAAAAAAATGTCGACTTTTTTTATAAGGTAATAAACATGTAATAGGACTACTACAATACTTATTTACGATGATCATATTACTGCACTGAAATGGTGCAGAAGTTTGATTGTACTATATATAAAATCAGTTGGTTCTACTCAGATATTCATTAATGGAGTAGAAGGAGATGGCCACCAATAAATCCTTTAGGCATCTCTTACACTGAATTTCATCGGTTGTTAAACTTTTTATGGCTGTTGGCATGTTATTGGAAATGTGTGTTCCTGAATAATGCACACCTTTTTATACAAGAGTAAGTGATTTTAAATGCTTGTGAAGATTATTCATTCTTGTAGTATTGATTTCATTAACTGAGCTGTTTCTATATTTTAATGACAAATTTCATCAAGGAATAAATATATTGGGAATCAGTAGTTAGTATCCCTAGTTCCATAAACAGGCGATGATATTCTATTGCTGCTTAGTTTACACACACTTTGTTGATAGTGCGGTAGCTTAGATGTAACCACATTCTTCAGGGAATATTTTCAACATGTTGGAATTTATTAAAGTAGAAATGTCTCAGTTGCTGCACACACACTCGGAAAACACTGCTTCTGTTTTTTCATAACTACAAGAAATTTTATCTATTGTCGTTACTGCAATGTGGTCCCTTCCGTCGAAAAAATAGTTACATGGTACTGAAGAATGATATCGTAACAGCCGACAAATTAAAATTGATAATCATAGTATGAAAAAGATATACTTCGAAACCGAATTTAATTTGATGTATATATTTCTCCAACTGAAAACTTATTGGAAGCTTGTGTGTGACACAGCTTTGCACAGAAATTCTTTCTAGCCGAGACAAACGTGTCATTCCTCTTTAGTAAATACAGAGGTGACAGCGACAACAATAAATGTAATTACTGATCAGAAAGATCGCATGACTAATATAGTTATTGCATTTTGCACATACTCTTGAAGGTCTTTCAGAGGCCACGCCAGGTTCTGGATAGCTGTACAGACGACGAGGCTGGCAGTTCCTGCTTTTTTTAAACGAGACCGCAGCCATCGACAAGTCTTTAAAAACAGCGGCGTGCCCCTTAGCTGTTGCGGAATATGGACCCCCAAGAACGCCGTTTATCGACGTCGCGAACAGCTTTGTGAACATTCAGTGGGTAGAAGCAGAACACGTCAGTCTCAGGTCTGAGCCGAGGCGGCCTCATTATCTCCCTCTGCACAGCGTGAAAGCAAATGATGCTAATAAGCTAGTCAAAGGAAAGTTTACTTCAGTACGAAATGCTGAGCCTCAATATTTTCTTTCTATATTAGGGCGAGACTCAGATTGGTTAGTACTGCAGGGAGACCACTAACTAGATCCATCGACTCTGACACGAACAAATCAAGGATGGCCCATGTCTGCACATGCTAGTCTCAGACACAATACTCATGTCCAACCCAATATCTAGTGATCTCTTAATGTTCAGGTTACTTTGTCGCGAAACACCTTTCGGTACAATTTTGTTTTCCCTCGCCATCCAGTCATTAAACTATTTCCTAACAGCGATGTAAGTTTTTCAGCAGTAATTACAGCCAGTCTGAAACTGTCGATAGACATTTGTACTAGAATTTAATCTACAGTCGAATAAATAATAAAAAAGTTTGACAATTTCACAGAATGTTATAGAGATATATAGCGAATTGCAACTGTGACTTACATTAACATAGCGGGTCAGTAATCCCTTAGTTCTCATGAAGATAAACTGACAATGGTGAGATAATTCTAATGTGTGTCAAGATGCACATAGTATGTTAGTGATGCATAAATCATTCCTGGAGTGTCAGGTGGAAGTAATTGGCAAACGAGAAAGCGAGAACAACGATGTACATTATGCAGAAAGCAGTTTCAGTTGCCGAAATTCTATGCAAAATGGAGTTCGATAGCTGTATGAACGGTCAAAATTTGGTGTGCTTTAGGTTCTATAGTAACGAGCGTTATAACAAAATAATGTATTTTTCTGATGATAAAGGAAACTGGAAGTAATAAAGCAAAGTTTTAAATTTGAAAGTGGCTATTTCGTTTGCTGATTTCATTATTCAATAATATCTCCTATTAGTTAATGCAGATTTTCTGCAAACGTATAATTAAGTACGTAGTTATTGATTGCTACTAACATACTTCGTCCCTGAAACAGTCTATGTGGTGGTCTGATTTAGCGAGCTATCAGTTTCCAGTTCTTCTCGTGGTGAACTCTGGGTAGTGGGCTCGAAGACACTTATAACTGTATCGTTCTTAGACGGAGGTCTTGTTGAGCAGTCTGATGGAGCAGTGGACTGTTCGCAGCTCCACGATGTGGTAAGACGCAGTTCGAATGTGTGGTAGTTGTTAATCAATCACAGAGGTCTTGTGGTTCACGTGTGATTATTTTCATGGTTCGTATGGAAAAATTAAGGGTATAGGATTTCACTGGAACTTTCATGATTTGGAAGCGTGTTTCCCGTGTGGAAATCCGGTCTTCGTGCCTCTGTGAGGCAAAATACAGGACCTGTTTTCTAGTGATCTGTCCGCATGGTAGAACATCTAAATTCATCACTCACCCTATCATCGAGATTTGCTCAGCGTTTTCCACTACATAAAGATTTTGATGTATTTCATTTTTTCATTGTGTCGAGAGCTGAGTGTGAGGCGTTTCATTAAAAACTAAACGAAATTAGCTGTCTTTTTCACCTTTCGGCTGCCTGAAGGAATATATACCTAGTTGCCATAGCACACCTACGCTCGATGCACAGTGCACGACTTGCCGTCAATGGTGGTAACAGCTTTAGAGAATTATTACTGCAAGTAATTTCATAAATAGAACCAATCAGTGTGATCGTCAGACGTGCGTGTTTTTTCATCACAAATGGGAGGTGTAGAATTTTGTTGATGGTGTCAAGGTCACAGTTTGTTCATTTGATAAACTGTGTTTATTTTATGCCTTGCATTTGTTTGCTTTAATAAAAATGTGGGTCTACATGCCCATGGCATGATTATAGTGCAACGATACTTGAAGGTCAGATGCTACCACTTCCTGTAAATTCAGTTTACCTTTGTAATGCCTATTGAAAATCATTGCGCTCAGTAACGCTTCCCTGTCAGGCTCATGTTCTGTTCATTTTTGGAGTCACATGTCCGCAGTTTCTGGTTTAGTAATTAGTGTCGCCGCCTCTAGATCTCTGTGTTCCAGGTTCGAATCCAGTCCATATTGAAAGTTTCCTTTTGCTCGGAGACTGGGCCTTTGCATTATCTTCGATGTTTCATCTCATCTTCATCGACCGAAATGGCGTCAGATAAAAAGACTTACACAAACAGAACCACACGGGGCCTTCTGGTCAATACTGCCGTGCGATCTTTTCATTTTGCAGTGAGATCGGAATACTACTATAAATCATGAGAGAGCATTTCTCATTGCAAGGAATATTCCGAACCGTTAAGTGGATAACCCGTTTCTGAAAAAGTAGCAAGAACTTTACAACTTCACGAAACTAATGCAATCTTCGAATGAACATAAATGTTAGTTTACAAGGTGAAGAAATAATAGAGCATCGTCAGTAAAAATAAGCTGAATAGCTACTGTCAAATAAAGATGAAAGAAAAATAAAAACAGATTACCTGGCCAGTCAGTGAACGGAGTCGTACAATGATAGCAGATGCTGAGAAAGCAAATACGCTGTAAAATATTAGGAATATTATAGTTTAAGATCGAAGTACAGTTAAAAAATATAGTTCATAAAACAAGGATTGTTATTTTAAGAACAGTTTCAACATGTACAGCAACACAGAAGTGGATTGAAAACAAGTATGATGATAACTGCCTGCTCAACATACTTATGCAGGTAGTAACAGGAGATGCTGAGGGAATTAGCATAGGAAAAGAGACACCTAAAGTAGTAAATAAATTTTGCTATTTAGGCAGCAAAATAACTAATGTAGGCCGAAGAAGAGAGGGTATAAAATGTAGGCTGGCAATTGCAAGAAAAACATTTCTGAAGAAGAGAAATTTGTTCTCAGTGAATGCCGATTTAAGTGTTAGGAAGTCTTTTCTGAGAGTATTTGCATGTAGTGTAGCCATGCGTGGAAGTGAAACGTGGACGATAAAGGGTCGGAATAAGAAGAGAATCGAAGCTTCTGAAATGTGATGCTACAGACGAATGCTGAAGACTAGATGGCTAGATCATGTAACTAATGGGGTGGTACTGAAGGGAACTGGAGAGACAAGGAATTTGTGCACAGCTTGACTAAAAGAAGGGTTCGGTTTTTAGGACACTGTCTGTTACACCAAGAATCACCAATTTAATTTTGGAGGGAAGTATGCCGATTACAAATCGTAGAGAGAAAATAAGAGATCAGTACTTTAAGCAGATTCAGAGGGATGTAGGCTGCAGTAGTTATTAGATGAAGAGGCCTGCGTAGGAAAGGGTAGCATGGAGAGCTGCATCAAACGAGTCTTCGGACTGAAGACCACGACAACAACAATGGGTATAAGCGCATATGTTTCGGTTGGTGACTAAAGACGGCCTACGGTTAGTACTTCCAAGTATATTTTTATTAAAAATGAAATTCCTCCAACTATACTTAAGATTTTATATTTACTTCGCTCTTCGCTACTAGTTTCGACGTTGCATCAACGCCATCTTCATGCCTGTACACTTTGACGAAATCAGTTGTGTGTCGCTCAGTCTAGAAGTCCGCTGTGAGATCATCACATGCTCCACATGGATGGCCGGCAGTAACTCGCCGCCACTGAAGATAGGGATGACGCAACGTCGAAAGTAGTAGAGAAGTAAATATAAAATCTTAAATACAGCTGGAGGAATTTCATTTTTAATAAAAATCATACCAGCTGTGTCCCACCTTCGTCCAGTTTAAATATGGATGTACGAAGATTCCAAGTATATGTCCCAAGAGCAAGCCGTTAATTTTTATTTTTCCCTGGAGTACAGATCAGGTGTTGAAGTGTGGTCGCGTGAACGTAGGACAGCTAGTCTTTACTGACAGGCGTAGTTCACTAACTGGTGCAATTATGACCACGCAGAAAATATAAGCTCGTAAAGTTCGTGACATGTTTGTGGGAAAAGTGTTAGATGCAGAGAAAAAACAACAGACATAATTACCTGTGATTGTATTGAGATACCACAAATAAAAATACCTACACTTAACACCGCCATCATCCGGTATACTTTGATTGACTTCCACTAAAAGTAGAGCGGGCGGTAGCATATAATCTTGTTGTAGAGTCGAGGTCTTACAGATTCGTTGATAGTGGGGCAGTGGAAATCCCAGACAAGATTGTTTGACAGGTGAAATCCAGTTGCAGCATTGACATGCAGCTAATAGATACCTTAGGAAAGCCGTGGTCAGAGACAAGGAATGGGAACTGTTTTTAATTTGAGGCTGAGATATTAAGTCCTACACAAAAGTGTAAACGGCTACTGTATGTGTGACTGTATTTGGCTAATGTATACAAAGTAAATTTAATACCATAGTCGACGTATTCAGTGTCCTCTGACGCTATCGCCCGGGGGCAATGAAACCAACTGTGACTTGTTGTCATGGTAGCTCTACGACCATCTTTATAAGCACTGAAGGAGGATGTTGTACCAGAAGTGTGAGTTAGTCATGTGATATAACTTTGTCAAAGTTGGCATTAGTGTTCACAGAAAGTATGGATCGTGATTTCGAGTTCAGTCTAGACAAGAGTCTCTCTCTCTGATCAAAAATCCTTGTCGTCTTTCCATGTCATTTAACTGATATCTAGATTCAGGCTTATGATATCCCTTTTCAGATTTTATAGCTTCCCTACCACGTTCACGCTTCTGAATTCCATGTTTTGATTCGCAGAACGTTGTCACTGAGATCCGAATAGGGGACTATTATGGAAGGTTTTTCCAATGAAATGATGAGATCATCGTGGCAGTTTTTCCAATTACAGGCCACGTTAGCTGTGGATACACTTCATGCGTCTTTAAAGCAGTGGTTTCCATTGCCTTCTGCATTCTTATGCTGTTGGTCATTACCGATCCTTCCCTCTTGTAGGGGCAGTTCCCACCCCAAGGGCAAGAGGATGCTCTCAATCTCTGTCTGATTCTCCTCCGTCTTTGACGAGGCCGTGGACAGAAAGTGGATGACTTGCAATGCTGGAAATCTTTGGCCGTCATTAATGACTATTTTTATTCAAATTTTTTTGTAGTGACATGGTTTGAGCTTGGGACCGGAGACATTTTGATTACTAATCATAGACGCTACCACTAGAAGAGCACCTTAAACTTAATTTAAATCATGAGGCACGTCGTAATTCCGACGTAAGTCTCGTGTCTGACATGACTAGTCACAAAAGTAAAAGCCGCAGCCTCGGATGAAGAAACGGAGGGAGAGGGATGTGCGTGTTGTGGGGGGCAGGGAGCTGGGGTGGGGGGAGGAGCTCTGGGTCAGTTGTGGTTACTGTATGGACGGGATATCGACGAGTGTAGCCTAGCAGACGCTTTGAGAGCCTCAGGTGTGTGTAAGTTTTTCTATGGCGCTTTATAGTTTTTGCCTACGGCGAGTGGGGCAAAATGAGGCATCGAGATATTTCGTTACATCGATCTCACGATATTGTCTATGTACGGAACCATAATATACAAACATTATTAGAAGTTGTTGTTCATTTCTTGTAAAGTTAAAAAAAATCTCACACCTGAACGAACAATCCTGGAACACAGTTGAGTACAACATAAATGTATTCACGGGAGATGGGGATTTGGGGATCGACATTATTAGTAGGGGCTCGAAAGAATGATATTTAAAATAATAGTTCCCAACATTCCAAAAAAGTAATCAGTTTCCTCTTTGTCTCCCTAACATTGAAGGCCAATACGTTAACGATTGCTGCTTCACCAAAATTATTCTAGTTTCAGTTAGATATGTGCGAGATCAGCTGTTCAAAACAGCCTTAGTAAAGTCAATAAACATTATTAATGAGGCAATGCTATAAGAAGATATCATTGATCTGATGCTGACGTGATGTAACACATGAACAATACTGAGATTCGTATGTAGTAACCGTTTGTGAGACTGATTACTGAAGGCTGTTTTCGTGACTTCATATAATGCACATAATTTTTTGAGAGATACGTCTATATCACAAATGTGTTTTGTGCCCGAATTAATGAGGGGAACGGAGATGACATGCTGTAGTGATCACTGGTTCCGACAGAGGTGCTTCACAGTAGTTTCCTGTGTTCAGCGTTACTGTTAACTACGTTGCTGTGAGTAATAGCACCGGTACACCTTGTTGTATTAGACTTCATACTCGACGGTAAGGAGAGGTGCGGCAACTGTCGTCGTAGGACAACTGGACAAGAAAAGAAATGATATCGAACAAGTTATCACAGTGAATGGAAGATTTAATTAACTTGTATTTCTCCAAACGTACAAAGTATCAATACAAATGACACGGCAAGAATTATCGTCCATCTCATAATGTCCAAAAGGAAGAAGCTCCCTGCAGTACTTTATCAACTATGATGTCGACCACCGGCGTGTGCATAGCAACAGGTAATGAAGAAGCTCTGAACGCCAATACGCCGAGTCACTGCCGCCGGCCGTCCTATATCGCGGCGGCAGAAGGCGCTCGAGGTACAGAGCCGCTGGATGTGCGATTCAGTGGTCACGCTCCATTGGATCCGCTAGGTCACACACGACCATTATCAGTGTTGCACGGAAACTTGCAATTCAGTTGCCAATTGTGATACGCCAGTATGGTGGTATCGATACGTGATACTACACACAGAAGGAATGAACTGGAAGGCGTCGTCGAAATACATAGGGTACACTACGAAACAAACGACAAGAATGCAGAGAACATTTCGCGAACTTCAGGCACAGAGATCAAAGTACCATTAGCCTGTGGGGTATTATTCCGCTTGAAATTTGTCACGTAAGAGATGAAACACCGAGCAGAAACGTTATTTTCCGTTTACTTTTAATCCACAGTACAAATTCAGTGGCTTTGGGGAATCATTTAAGATATGAAATCGTTCCCATCAGGCAGTTATTTCAGACGTGTACGTTGTTATGACTGCTACGTACTTCTAAAGTGCATAACAGATGTAACAAAGTAGGGTAGAAAGGTAAAGTCTACAGCGCAAACCCCTGACCGGATTCTCGACCGACTACACTTGCAGTGCAGCCCTGCGATCCATCGTGGCAGTAGGAGGGAGAGATTGGCCGGTCACTCACCTTGCCCGCCTTTCATCCTAGGAAAGAATCCCGTCACTCGTTTTGATAGCAGGCTGAGTGGACTTGGGCCATCCGAGAGAGATTAGGACAAGGAAACTTCCCCACCCGCATCCCAAATTGAACCAGTGACGTCAAAAATTCCATCCATGCACAGTTATGGACGGTATGTCAATTCGTTACATACAGTGTGACAATTATCGAAGTACGCGAAATGAAATCGTCGTAACTTCTGAACAGTTTGCGTTATGACGTTCAATCTACACGGTTGGCCACGTTGCTTGATGGAAATTAGTATGCGCGTGCGCTTTGGTTTAGCGACGAAGCCAGCTTTCATTTGGATTGGTTCGTCAATAAACAAAATTGGCGCATTTGTGGGACTGAGAATCTGCGTTTCACGATCGAGAAGTCTCTTCCCCCTCAACGGGTGTGCAACGTCCTGTCATGGAATAATCGCTGCGATATTTCTTGATGGTACGGTAACCCCAAAAACTTTGTTGACCTGAGAATAGCCGTTCAGGAGGTCGTCGATACCATCGACGTCCCTACACTTCAGCGGGTCATGCAGTATTTTGTTATTTGTCTGCGCCACATAATGACCAATGAGGGAAGGCATATCGAACGAGTCAACACCTAAGCCAGAATATCTGTAGTGATGATTACATGTTGAGGAAAGTGTGTGCACGCCGTAATTTGTAACTAATATAACTTTTTCATGTAGTTCAATAATTATCACCATGTACGAATGTGATGGATCCACATTCATCGCGTACTTGAGCATAAACAAACAGTCGGAACTAAGTAGTACTGAGTCATTAATACTCATTTAAACTAACAGCGCAGGGAAATTTGACAGCCTAATGGAGGCTGTGCTTCTCACCCAGAAGAATCCAACTGGTGGTCAGTAATGTTCACACAACACAGGTGACATAAGTGGATTTCAGATGGATAACATGATGGTCTTAAGAGTGCACGTAAGTGATAATCTAATAAATGCTGGCGCGAAGGCACTAAACAACTGAGTAGCGGTGTTGGTTGTGCAGGTAACCTGTTGGTGATCGTCGTGGTGACCATGTCGCGCCGGCTGCGCTCCATCACCAACTTCTTCCTGGCGAACCTCGCCATCGCAGACCTCTGTGTCGGCCTCTTCTGCGTCTTCCCACACCTCTACCTGCAGCTCTACAACGAGTGAGTACCCGGTCAGGAACTACACTTCGTACAGAAGCATGCTCAACACTTCAGCGTTGTGCGCAGCTATCATTTCCATTACCTCATGAACTTTAATTTGTGTGAATTTTTGTAATAGTGATATTTCTTATTAACTTATTTAAAGAAGCTACGACTACTGAAGAACACAGAGGAATAAATAGTGTTATGAGAAGTTTTGTCCTTCAAGGTTTACAATACTGGCAAATTCTTAATAAATTCGAAATCTGAGTCCTACGGAACATCGCGGCAACACGCAGCTATAATAGGCCTTAATTTAAGTTGCACGGTTACAGAAGTAGAGACAATACAGCTCCAAAAAGAGTATAAAAATACAACCAACACGACGAAACCTAATGGGTTTTCGCTGTTTCCCTTTGAAGCACGTGTACGACATATGATGGCACATTGCTATAAGCAGCAAATGGAGGACAGATACCGTACCTAATGTTGTTTAGCGTACTTCCTGCAACCTCATGTCGAACCATATCGAATGCCCTCGCCAATCGCACCAGTCTCATTTTCTTATTTTCTGCTTTAGTGCCTTCTAGGCCAGTTCCAATTTCTTCCTACATCTTTCATTGCTCCCATCTTTCCTTCTAGTATACCTTCATTCTTTTATTGTTTCCAGTTTTCCTTTCTAAAGACAACTTTTCGTTAGTTCTTCTATTATGCTGTTATTTTTCCAAGTCGTTTTTCACGTCTTGAATAAATGTGGATGCTACCTTCTTTCCCTCTAGATATTTTAAGATTATTTCGATTAACTTATAGTCTTCCATTGTCTATGTCCAAAGAATAGTAATCCCCTCTTCCTTATGGTTTCTGATGCGCCTTTAATGTTGTTAAAATTTTTGTTGATATTTTTTAAATTAAAAAATTCTGAAGAACCTAACATATTCTTTCGAATTATTTTTTTCCTTTTTCTAATAATTCAAGTCTATACTTCAGTGTCAAGCATTCGCTAGCTTGTAGGCATTGCAATTTCACTACTGTGTTGTTTTCCGTTTTTAGAAAGGTATTATTTTTACCTGTACTCTTAATTATAAAGAGAGCTCTTTCCATCTTGTGTATCCGTTCCTATACAGAAGATGTTGCTAAATCATTGTCTTGGATTGTTTCTACTAAATATTTGACTTTTTACCATTTCATTTGGATCAACGTCTGTACTTTTAACCTTTTAGATCATTTTTCCTATTTGTCGAAAATTTTGTTTCCTCTGCTGACATTCATAGATCTGCCATTTTGGCTATGCTTCCAGGAGACTGTGACTTTTGTTGGTGGATTCCCGAAAATTTTGTATAATCATGGGTATATGTTCTCGTTTTTGGAAATATCTTTATTCTTCTTCCCAAGTGGTAATGTTTCATGAATATCTTCTTCTTTCAAGATTCCCACACTGTATTCCTTGACGTAATGGAAAAGGAATGGAGATAAGTGAAGCTCGGATGTGGAGTTTGCAGTTGCTTTATGCAACGCATAGGGTCTTAATGTTCCGTGGATGTCCAACACCAGCAATAAGAGGTTCCCGGAGTAGCGTTGGAAACCGTCAAGACTTACATTAAAGGAGAAGCACCTTGCACGTGCTCTGAATGCAATTTTCTTGCCAAAACCTGGTAAATGAAGAGTAATGGATATTGTCTGAAACATGCAGAGACTAAGCTTTTGTACCACTGTGTGTCAGAAGGAAAAGAAAATACAATACTTATAGGCATACCAGGATTGAAAGGTATGGGACGTATGGCCTCCTATGTTCTTAAAACGTTCGTTGTTCCTACTGAAGTATCTTTTCTACATGTTAAACCCAATACCCAAACGTAAAAGTTTGTTAATCCGTCATGTAGGAATAAATGCTGACAATAAGAAAAATCTAAGTGAAGCAAAATTATTATAGGAAATTCTGCAAGATGAAATTTTCGAAGCCTTATAGCTAAATTTTATGTCTTCTGGGTGAATTCAACGCACAAATAGTTAAAGAGATTGACAGGAAATTCTAGAGGAATGAATTACACACGAAACAACAAACAAAAGTAACATAGGACTGATTAATCTCCTTAAATCATTTCAGCTGAAATGTATGTCAGATTTATTCAAGAAGGTGCAAGGAAAGAGGAAACCTAAATACCTCTTCATTTGATTTGAAAATTCCTGATCTACCATGAAACGATATCTAAAATAAAAGTAGGGAAACTCAGAACGTCAAAGTACTGTACTAGGAAAAGTACTGGACTAGGAAATGGTAAATTTGACTCTCATCACTACCCTCCCAAAATAAATCCTAACTTTATGCTCCGGAAAATCAAAAGCAAGCGAAACTATTTATTAAGTTACTGGATAAACAACAGAAAACTTTCAAGAGAAAATTAAAATAATACGTCATAGTAACTGGCAAACACTGGACAATCAAATTAACATCAGTCCGACCAAGGCGTCTTCATTTTTCTTCAGTCTGGTTCCCATAATCAACCACAACATCAGAACTGCCTATCAGGTGCCTTTATCTTTTCTAAAGCCAAACTGATCCTCATCTGACACAACTTAATTTTTTTTTATTATTCTGCTTGTTATTTTTGTCAGCAACTCGGATGCATGAACTATTAAGATAATTGTACGGTAATCCTCGCACTTGCCGGGTCTTGCAATCTTCGTAATTGTGTGAATGACGTATTTTTATGAAATGAACATAGTATATCGCCAGACTCATAGATTATAGACACCAATGTGAATAACCGTTTTGTTGCCATGTCTGTCAATGCTTTCAGAAATTCTGACGGAATGTTATGTATCACTTCTGCCTTATTCGATCGTAATGTTTCCAAAGCTCATTTAAAAATTGATTCTAAAATTGGATCACCTATCGCCTCCATATCTACTTCTTTTTATTTTCCTATCTCGACATTAGACAAGTGTTTCCCATCTTAGAGGCCTTGAATGTACTCCTTCCACCTATCCACACTCTCCTCTGCAATTAACGGTGGAATTCCAATTTTACTCTTAATGTTACCGTCCTTGTCCTTATGACAATCATTTCTTTTTCTACTGTTTCACATTTTTCCTTCAGTCATTTCGCCTTAGCTTCCCTACACTCACAATTTACTTCATTCCTAAGTGACTTGTATTTCTGTATTCCAGAATCACTCTGAACGTTTTTGTACTTCCTTCTTTCATCGATCAGCTGAAATATTCTTTCTGTTACCCAAGGTTTACTTCGCTGTTACCATCCTTGTAACTATATTGTTCCTTTCAACTTCTGTGATTGCCCTTTTTAGAGATGCCGTTCCTCTTCAATTGAACTGCCTACAAAGCTATTCCTGATCGCAGTATCTATAGTCCTAGAGAACATTAAGTGTACCTCTTCATTTCTTAGGTTTTTCCGTATCCCACTTCTTTGCTCACTGATTTTTCCTTCAGCCTACTCGTCATCATTACTAAACTGTGGTCCATATCTCCTCCTCGGTACGTCTTACGATGCATATCTGATTTCAGAATCTCTGCTTGGTCAGGATGTAATCAAACTGGATTCTTTCCGTATCTCCAGGCCTTTTCCAAGTTTACCTCCTCCTCTTGTGATACTTGAGCAGATATTTGCTGCTACTACCTGAAATTTATTGCAGAACTCAATTAGTCTTTCTCCTGTCTTGTTCATATTACGAAGCTCATATTTTACTGTAACCCTATTTTCTATTTCTTCCCCTACAACTTCATATTATTGTCGGCCTTGGTTTGTTGTCGATTCTGATGAGAACAAGCGTGCCAATGAGCTTTCACAGTAACTCACTCTCTGCTCTACCTTCCTATTCATAACGAATCCTACTCCCGTTTTACAATTTCCTCTGCTGGAGATACTACCCTAGTTTCATCTGATCAGTATTCCTTGTTTTCTTTCCATTTGACTTCAGTAGGTTGAGCCTTATCATTTCCATTTTCAGATTTTCTAGATTCCCTACCATATTCAGACTTCTGACATTGCACGTCCCGCCGCGTAGAACGTCATCTTTTGTTTGGTTATTCAATCTGTCTCATAGTCACTTCCCCCTTGGCAGTATCCTCCCGGAGAAGCGAATGAGAGACCAGTCCGGAATATTTTGCCAAGAGAGGTCATAATGATACTATTTCAATTACAGGCCACATCTCCAGTCTATACACACACTGTGCCTTTAATGTAGTGGTTTCCATTGCCTTCTGCATCCTCATGCCTTTGATCAGTTCTGATTCTTCCGCCGTTCGGGGAAATTTCCCACCCCAGAGGCAAGAGAGTGCCCTGAACCTCAATCCGCTCCTCTACCCAGTTTTAGAAGGCCATTGACAGAGCGAGAGTGACTTCTAATGGCCGAATTCATCAGTCGCCATTCTGACAATGTTTATTCAAAATTTAAGTGGCGGCGGGTTTCGAACCAGGGATTGAGGACATTTTGATTGGTAATCAAAGACGCTATCCCTAGCCGCTGGTCCTGTCCTAGTATTTACATAAGAACCTTCCTTGTCACCGATCTGAAAATGGCAGTACTTGGCCGAAACTGGACATTTCTATGGAAGATTTCAAATAAATCACATTTAAATGCTGGTCGCACAATCTTCATGTTTTTTTAAGTATTAGTTTTTAACGTTCTGGAAAAAAAAAGACTTTTTACACTTATTAGGAAAGCGAATAAATTTCTTAAAATAGTAAGAGAAGTCTTCAGACTCTGATATTTAAATTGGAATTAATATCTAGCTTTGACAATTGATATAGAATAAGCGAGTTACTTACATTGGTCAAGCTCTTCCTTGATGACGAGGTGTACTGTTCGTTTGTACTTCAAGTCAGTTCGTTTCTCGTTGATGGACTAGCATATGGGGATGGCCTCATGACCGTCAGTATAGTAGTTTTCGTGGGATCGCATTTCAATATGCCATGTATCATCTGTATGCTAGAATAAGAAATGAACTTATAGACCAACTAAGAAACTGGACCTTTAGTTGTACTTAGGGATACGCTATCAAAGCGCTAGAATACGCAAGTAACTAGCTACAAAGCTGGAAAAAACGGAACTTCCATCATATTTGATAATTTTGAAGTAAAGCTTACTTAAAATATTCACGCTATAATGAGCTTGTGGCATTGTTGGCCGGGAGGCCCCATCCGGTGAAGACCGGCCGCCGAGTGCGTCTTATTTCAGTCGACGCCACATTACGTGACTTGCGTGCCGGTGATGAGGACGAAAAGGTGATGAGGACAAGACAACACCCAGTCCACGAGCGGAGAAAATCCCCAACCCGTCCGGGAATCAAACCCGGGCCAACTGCATATGAGGTAAGCGCGAAACCACACAGCTAAGCAGGCAACCCAAGTCATAATAATTTTAGCCCTTTGTAGCCAAAAATACTTTTATGCAAAAAATGAAACACATAGTCCGTCCTTATGATGTCATTTATTGTATGGCAACCCCCTAAGGCCTGAAGATGGTGATCTGAAGCACCGAACTGGTAGCCAAACAATTAATGACGTAAGGATCGCTGTAGCTGTTTCATTTTCTTACATAAGAGAACGGCCGAGGTCCTCCAGACCCCCGATCACAGGCAGGCACGTACAAAAAATACTTTTGGCCAAAAAAAGGAACTGCCACAAAATTGTTTTCGCTCTCTCTTTTCTTAGAGATTTTTAAGCAAATACCTTTTTCAGTAACCTCTGTACCGTTTTTACGCGTACTCTGATCCAGTAGCACCAAGAGAACTGTGTTCTACTCTGAAACTCTGAAGGTGGCCGTATTTTTCCCAACAGATTCAGAATAATTACACAGTGTATTCCAGAAGGAATGGTCAGAGTTCAGGGGCTTTGTAGGAATATCATTCGAAGCAAAAAAGTGTTGAAAACATGGGCTCTGAAATGGAATGGATGAACACTTTTTCGTCGTAGACATTGTGAAATAAATCTCTTGTACTGCAAGCTCGTTGCTTTCCATATTTTGAGAGGTGGCAGTATGAACCAAAAGAAGAAATAAATCCAGTAAACATGAGATTTAAAGTGCATACTTTAAGAGCTGTCAGCACTTGTTCATCTTCACTACTGCGAAACACATCTGTCCTAATGAACAAGGTACGCATTTTAGAGCACGTATTTGTTAGACATTTTTTCTTATATTAGTCCAGACTACCCCCTCCCAAGATAAGGAAAGCAAAGAGCTTGCAGTAGTAGAGATTTGTGTCACAATAATGACGATGAAGAAGTGCTCACAGCTCTTAAGGCATTCATCTCCGAGCAAGTGTTTACTAGACTTTTCTGCTTCGAATAATAGTTCGTATCGTATCCTTGAATACTGACTATTCCTTGTGGGACTTACAAGCCCTTACTTATTTTGTGAAATTACAACTAGCGTAACCACAGCAAAATTGTACGGGTAATTCTTACAAAAATTGTACGGGTAATTCTTACATTAAATGTTACATACTTTGTATGTTGCTATTTGTAATATGGGATGCGGTTGTTATTTATGTGCTTGCATGATCCAGGAAGAAGAAAGAAGCTTTCCCTTATATTTCTTATTTGTTGTTTGATTCTCCAAACTACACAGTTCGTGTAAGTTTAAAATAACATTGAGATCTGCAATTTTGATACGAAAATGGAGTTACGGAGATTGTTTTCCGCTCTGAGAAATTTTTGTCTGAAAAGACGGGAATAATAAGTTTACGTATACTGCCCTCTCCCTGAAAAACACACACACACACACACACACACACACACACACACACACACACACACACACACACACACAGAGAGAGAGAGAGAGAGAGAGAGAGAGAGAGAGAGAGAGAGAGAGAGAGAGAGAGAGAGAGAGAGGTACACAGACGAGGGAATTATCTCACGTACACGTATTTGAAAAAACACATAGTCACATTTCCGAGTGAGAAAATCAACAGTTGAACATTTAAAAAAAATAAAAAAATGTAAAGTAAGTTGCCGAGAAATAGGCCGATACCAATAAACGGAGACACAAAAGGATTTTCAGGTTTTCACAAAAGGGCGTGAGGGAGCACATTTATGAGCGGTGTTTCCGGAACATATTTTTTCTCAGTCTGCATGAAACCCCATTTCAGGGAAACGTAATGTAATGAAAGAACGAAATAACCATTTATATTCACCTTGAGAAAGATTGGTGGTGCTGGAAATATGGAAGTAGCGGAGCGTGATGCGAGCGTATTCCGCCACTCACTGACATGATTTGTGATAGCGCCGGGTCACGGCCTGCTGGAAGCTTTTCCAGTCGGTTCCGATTCAACGACGTTGCCTCACCGCACGAGAGTAAAAGGTTCTCACAACCGTATTTTTAGAACCCACCGTCAATCAATAGGTGTAGGAGACTAACGCATTCAAAATTAAGAGGAAAATAAATTACACCTCTTGTTTATTGTTACACAGTGCTTTTTGAGAACATTAATTTTTTTCGTTTCCTCACGCATTGGGCTAGTTAGTTAGCTAAATGCATCTGACGCTGTTTCTGTAGTATATGTTTCCTTAGCTTTCATCAGTTATCAGTACGATTGAGATGAATCCTTGGTAAGTGATCTACCGTTTCATTCTATAGAAATATGTCCAATCTTTCATGCTTTATATTTTAAATTTAGCTCTTATTTCTCTTCATCTTATCCAAGCGCTTTCCTAACCTAATAACAATTCACTTAATGATTTCTCTTTCGTTAGTTCGACGCCTTCCTTTACACACCACAGCGGAAATTTCTTAACATTCTCCCTTCCTACGTATTTCCTTAAATTTATCTGAAGTTTCCTTTTAATTTAATCGAATCATTCACTTATAATTTCAGCGTAATGTAGCGTGCAATTTGTAAAGCTGAATTAATTTACCTTACCACTTGTTTACGTGCAATAGCTATCGTATTTGTAACGTAATCTCCACTTAGCTTACTTCTTAGGAGGGCTGAGCAAATTACTTATATTATTTCCGCCTCAACACAAGGCTTAAGAAAACGGTTGGTTTCAAGTAGGCATCTGGCCACAGAATCAAATTCCAAAAGGAAGATGGTAAGCTCTTCAGAATCAGCCTCGAAAACTGCTATGGAGGCTACTCAGGAAAATTCTAAAGACAGCGATGGAATAGACTTAATGAGACGGGACTAGCAAATATATTTTGGAGGTTGTTAGATATAATAGTTACGGACGGATGTAAAAATTGATCATCACAAAGTAGTACTAGTTTAAACATGCCGAAATACTGATAGCGTAAGAAAAGAAGTCTGAAAAAATATGGTGAAAAACGGATCAGAGACGAAACATCACAAGAAGAGTAACAGTGTTAGTTTGTCCGCACCCTTAGCTGAGAGACCGCGTCTGACTGCCATGCAGCGGCCTTGGGTTCGTGTACCGGTTACGTCGATGATTTTCTCCACTCAGGACCTAGGTGTTGTGTTGTCCTCGTCATGATCTGCTCATCATCGACTCAGAAGAAACCGAATGTGGCGCCAGCTGAAAAGACTTGCAACTTGGTGGCCGAACTTCCTCACGTCGGGAGTTTGGTGGCCAGGGAAGTACAAGGAACTCATTGTGGTGCGCGGACAATGCGAGATGTGTGACATGTTGCATTGTCCTGCTGTTAGATGCCATAGTGCCGAAGAGAAACGAACTGCATGTAGGGGTTGACATGGTTTCAAGGATAGATTCATGCTTGTGTTCATCCATTATCCCTTCTAGAAGGACAGCATCACTCACGGAATGCCACGAAAACATCCCCCAGACCGTGACCCTCCCTCCTCCGGCCTGGACCTATCCGACGATTGTTGAAGGATGTTTGCTTTCACGCGTTTCATGCCGTCTGTGGGAAGGAGTGTAAAACGCGATTAATCTGAAAAGGTCACCTGTTACCACTTAGGAGACATCCAGTTTCGATATTGGCGTGTAAATTCCAGCCTTCGTCGCCGATAAACAGCAGTCATCTTTGGTGCATGAACCAGGGACCTCCTGTGGTGGCCCAAATGAAGCAATTTTCACTGAACTATATCATCGAGGAGAAACATTTGGAAGCCCCTGGGCAGCCCGTTGCCAGAGAATTTTACATGTATTCGTCCGTACACATCTCCGCAGTCGTCATTCGCCCTTGCCATCTATGGCCCGTAGTGCACCACATGCTCCTCGCCGCCAGTTCTGTATAGTGCCACTTTGCTATTCATGTTATAATTTAACCGCATCGACACGCGGATAGTTTCCAAACATCTAAGTTTCGGATATGCTGACATTCACGGTCCGAAAGCGAATGATCATGCTCTTTTGTATGTCAGACGAATCGCTCCGTTTTCGTATAACTACAACGATTGCACCGTCTTCCGCCTAAACCCGAGACACTTTACGTATACCCTTCACTGATATTCCTGACACGTGCCTTCTGTGAGTGGTTACTGCAGATTGACGTAAAAAATTGGCGTAAGTCAAAACAGTGTGACGGACCTGGTAGTACGTTCTAAATTAAGTGCCTGATATTATTGTAATTGAGATGTTACATTACAGCACGGAACACCAGATTCATGTTAACATGTCACGAAATTGCACCAGATAATTTACTGACAAGGTAGACGTCTTCGCCACAGCGTAGACTACTCTTATTTTCATAAATCCGGCTACATTCGTAGGATTCCGGGAAAATTGTTAGCTTCACTTTTTGGCCGAGAGTGGTACGTTCAGCTGAGATTCGCTGAGCACATGGTGTCAGACGAAAATAAGTATACGATTTGGACATTTCCTTTTTTTACAGAAATAGTTATTTTTCTTTCACCTGCTTCGCGAGAAGCCGCTCAACTGCCACATAAGGGCGTCCGCAGGAAACGTTTACCGCTATCTGGCAAGCGTTCGCAAGAATGGTGTTGCTCATATGGCGGCGGTTACTGTCTGATGGACAATAATAAAGTTCTTAAGGGTTTGCTCGTTTAACACAATTAAATATTTGTCTGGAGATAAGTATTAATTTACAGAAGATTTCTTGAAAAGAACGTGACTTGCCGTCATACAAAGTATCTCGTAAAAGTTATTTGTGCAAATCGGAAATGTAAACTTCACGAAAATAATACGAGAGGCGTAAAATGAGTAAATTTTTATCTGAAAGTCAGTTAGTTTTGTTCAGGATTCCAGTACACCTTACTAATCCCCATTCTTTACGCTACAGACCCTGTTTTTAATATAATCTCCGTTCAATGTGACGTACATAGGCCACCTTACTGAAAGGGTCTGTTTGCCCACATGGTACCACCCTACTGGGCGACGTTGGGGACAAAGTACCGACTCGTAAATTATTATTCTGTCAGCCTGTTTCCCGCAAAGTGTCAAACAGATTGGTTGGAAAGTGCGAGATCCAAGCTGTAGGGTGGATGAGGAAGAAGAGTCCAATGAAGTTTTGTGAGCTTCTCTCGGGTGCGCAGACTTGTTGATGCCTTGCGTTGAGAACGAGAATTTCATTTAAATATTTGTGGGTGCGAACGTACTGAAGTCATTTCTTCAATGTGCGGCCGGCCGGTATGCGGGACGTGGGACAAGTTTGCCCGACCTTGTTGCCATGGTGACAGAGGACTCGCCCAACGACTCACGTTGCTTTTGTTCACTGCCATGTCTCCGTACACATTCTGCAAGCGTCTTCGAATATCTGTGGGGCTGTGGTTGTCCGCCGAGGGAACACATCTCCATTACCGACGCCATTTTGAAGGCTACGTATAGCGACACCACCTATCGGAACTTCATTAAACTAAACGAGCTGCAGCGGGAATATTCCACAATATCCCAAAACAAGTACCACATGCTACTCGAGATATGAACAGCGCCATGGACGATTGCGGGTGGGGGCCGTATTATGCTATGGGGGAGGTTCACATGGTCTTCGCCGGGATCTGTGGAAAAAGTCGAAGGTACCATGACTGCTGTGGTCTACATGAAGACTAATGTGGACCGTTTGTATCCCTTCTTCCTTGATATCTTCCACGATTGCGATGGCATTTTCCAGCAGGATAACTCCCTTTGCCAAAAGGCCGTAATTGTTCTATAATAGTTTGGGGAGCATGATCATGAACTCACATTGATATCTAGGCCACGAAATTAGCTGAGATACTGTCGTGCTGCAGCTCTGCACCTATAAGCCAAGAATCGTAATTTATGGGAAACAGACATCAGGTGCCACGTACCTGTGGAACAATGGAACTGTGCAGATCGGATGGATTCCATGGCACTCATAATAGCTGCTGTATTGCTTTCTAAAAATGGATCAAAAGGTTGTTAAGCGGTTGGTCATAATACGAGGGCTGTAACATTAATAGTGGCAACTGTGTATTTACAGTTCGTACAAAATAGATACGTGTTTCAAAGTTTTCTGACCTTCGAAGTAGTCATTATCACTGTGTATAATTCGTTGCCAACGATATGAAAGTCGTAGGGTACTCTTAGCAGTGCCGGAAGTGTTGACAGTTCGAGAGGCGCGGTCTGTTGCCCGACGAATTTGTAGCAGTTCTTCAGTTTAGAAATAGAGTTGAACTCACGAGGGCTTATGTCTGAGGAGTGCAGTAGGTGGTATAGCACTTAGCAGCCCCATCATTCATTGTCCTGCAAAATGATGACCAGGTCCTGCAGAAAGTGTCATCACTTCTGTCTCTAAGCTGGTCGTAGGTTGTGTTCCAAAAATGAACAGCAAAGGGGCAGAAGTGATGACCCTTTATACAGGACCTGACCATCATTTTGCAGGACAATGCTCAAGCACGTACAGTGGCAATTATTACTGATTTGTTTGACTGATGGGGCTGCTAACTGCTATACCATCTACTGTACTCCAATGACTTATGCCCTCACGTGTTCAACTCTCTTCAGAACTGGTACAAATTCGTCGGGAAATAGACCGCGCCGCTCGAAGTGTCAACACAACTGACTCTGTTAACAGTATGCTACGGCCTCCACTTCTCTGGCAACGCTTTATATACATTGCTGGTGACTACTTTGAAGGTCAGTGAAACTTTGAAACATGTATCTATTTTGTACGAGATGTAAATAAATAGTTGCCACTATTAAAGTTCCAACCCTCGTATTTTCGTGTTCTTCCACTTGAGGTTCGAACGTAGTGTAGTTGTAAACCAGTCTGATTCTGCTAACTGAGACGATAATTCATTCCTCGAGTGCCAGAATTTCGGATAGAGTTTCTACCACCGTTTAAGGTACGTGAAGTGCGATCATTTCGGATTGCATTGGGCGCTAAGTAAAACTGATTTTTCGGGCGGATGAGAACAGATATCAGACTTTGCCGTTAATGAGATTATTTCGGATGGCATACTTACGGTGAACTTTGGTACCGTATTCTGTTCTAGTTTTAATGTGTGTTACACGGTGAGACACATACCGAATGGCGAATGAAACCAGTAGCAGAACAGTTAAGGGGGTGGGGGTACTTAATACTTGCTTATATAAGTGAATAGCTACTAAGGTGAGAAACATGCTGCTGGTTAAACACAGTTAGGAACCGTGCAGACCTAGTGTATAACGTTTGTCACTCAATTTTATGAAATTGTTTTCAGAGTAAACCACCATTATTTGTGAATTTTTCACTGGTTTTATTCGCAGAAATACTTGATCTGCACAGTTTCATTGTTCCAAAATTTTCAGCGCAACGTAACGGCATTAGTTAGTTTTTCAGTAGTTACTGTATCGAAGCTGCTTCGAAATTAGTCGTATGATGGCAGTATTCGCTAACTTCGGTATGAGGTAATCAGAGCTTCTATGAAGTGAATACTGACACATAAAGTGATGGAATTCTTAGGAACCTGAAATTTTTAGTTAGTGAAATACATTCCTCTTACCCCGCAACCTGAAAGGGGTAAGTGGAAGAAACTTAAGAAATAAGTCTGTCGTGCACGTACCAGGGAACATAAAGGAGAGGAAACTGTAACCTAACCACTACTGATCGAAGTACTCTGTAGCTGTAAAATTTATTAGTGACTATTTCTTACTCTCAGTAGTTACTACCTATGCTTTATCAATATTTTTCTTTTTAACTTTACGAAAATTTTTTGTGCCACAGCATGGTGAGAGCTTTAGAGACAAATAGAACATATTGTATGTAAGCCATAAAGGAGAAATAACAGGTATGGTCATCCAATTCCCAAGTCACATTTGGAAAATAAATAAAGGAAGAAGAGATTCGCTGAGAAATTTTCATGGAAAATTCTCGGAAATATGCTGTGTACTATGAAACCTATCCTAAACTATGAAATGCTGAAAAATAATACTAGATAACAATCTACTGAAGGTTCTAATCTGCTTATCATTTAGAGTATTCTACAAGATAGCCGTTTTTCGCTTTCAGTATTGCTGCTACGAAAGATTTCCAGTACACAGTATGGTTAAGGTACCAGATGTCCCCGAAAACAAAGTTCCTCGCAGTTAAAAAGTATAAAACTTGGATCGACCGTGCGCAGTTAACGTTTTCACAGCACGAACTTCTTTCACCTAGATGCGAGCTAGTGTAAGTATCCTTGTAAGAATCACAGAGTACTGTGCTAATTTGGTCAGTATTACTTTCCTCTTCAAATCAAATGTGTGTGAAATCTTATGTGACTTAATTGCTAAGGTCATCAGTCCCTAAGCTTACACACTACTTAACCTAAATTATCCTAAGGACAAACACACACACCCATGCTCGAGGGACGACTCGAAACTCCGCCGGGACCAGCCGCACAGTCCATGACTGCAGCGCCCTAGACCGCTCGGCTAATCTCGCGCGGCACTTCCCTCTTCGCTGATCATATTTTAAAGTGGACCCTACCACCATTACCCAGGGTAACGTCGAGCATAGTGTAATGTCTCTTGCAGCGGTCTCTCGTCGATATTTTCAGAAATTTTGTAAATTATATAACTCAGTACATATCTCGAAATATCTCTTCTTATCTTACCGATTATCAATGCAAAGTGTTTCAAGCCCAATTATTCCTTGGAGCGTCCATTTACTCCATGGAATAGCTTCTCTGCTATCTATGTTTTCTCTTATGAAAAGAATGAAGGAATGCTTGCCGATTTGTCGTGAAAGGAGGATGTATATGTGTGTATTGTTGAGCTAGTCGCCATCTTGATGAGATTCTGCATGAGAAGGAATTTCATACATGAACTAAACTAAAGGAAGTGTGTTTGCGTATTATTTAACTGATTATTATTGACAGAGTCTGCTTACTACGCTGTGTTGCACGGGCTCAATGGGGAACGTCTGATTTACACTGGACGAACCTGCCGTTTTGTATACTCAAGATATCCAGTTACTTCAAATAAATAGGCTAACACGGTCTTACCAGCAGATGTCCGGTCTTCCCCATGTGATCACCGAAAGTCGATAATTATTACAAATGTTTCCAGGAGATCGACTGACAATTTTCGTCGCACCGAGACTTCGAAATGGCTTCACTGCCTTATTGAATTTAAGTTAAGCTCAATTTAATCAGGATAGAACAGTATTGAACTGTGTGAATGTGATAAGCCTGCTTTGTGAATGAAAATTCCCTTAACATACGCATGTTTTTACTGTCCTGATCAGTGAAGCTAAATCAGGCCGGTGTGAGATATTTTTTTAAATTTTAGATCCCACAAAAAATATTAAAATAGGATAACTTTGTTCTTATAAATAAAGCAGTGGATGATCATGAGTAAAAATCTCCTAAAAATTTAAATTTTAGAATGTTTTAACACGTCACTTTGTTTTTATATATTACGCAAATCAAATAAATATTGACTCTTGGCGAATAGAATGAATGTGCTCTAAACTAAATGTTTCTCCTGAGTAACGATGACTGTAACAGTTTAGAGGATTTGCTTCTGATGACTTTTCTGTATACCGACTAACTTATTTGGATCAAAATAAGGTATTTCTGTTAATAACAAAGGAAATTTATTCCTAATTTGACTCCATGTTCAAAATGTGCTTCACAAATGTTGTTGTCTAGTTCGTGTCAGGTACTTTTATTGAAGTAAAAATTTAAAAATAAAAAAGTCTGTTTGAAAGTGGACTTAAAATTTGCTTCTCAGTTGCATTCAATCTAAGCTCCACCTAGTGCCCTGTAACGAGCTTGCATTCTCCTTGTTGTCCATGTGGAAGAGGAGAACTACTTGCCGCTGAAGTTTGTCTCGCTCTTCGACGACAGCCCTCCTGAGGTCATCCACTGATGAATCACTCCAAGCGTCTGCTGGTCCCAAGCTTGCTCAGTTGGGTCTGCCGCAGTAGACGGCACAGACTCTCTCTCATTTAGTTTTGTGGACTTCATGTAATCAACGTTAGGTGTGTCGTATGCCCATGTGTTACCGTTTGCAAAAACAAACTCACAGCAGAATTGTTGACTGTAGAGCTTCCAATCTATCGCTCATTTTAATTTGACGAAAATTACGATATACGAAATTATCAAATCTTACTTCCATGATTTTGATTGTGTTATATTTTTCATAGTCTTGAGAATAAATAAGAGGCAAAGGTTATATCGTCTATAATTTTAATTTGACATTGCAAAACATAATTTTTTTCTTCTCTTCTGCTCTTGGTTCATTACTACTAGTTATTATTGACACGGTTTCTTAGTGCACTGATCCTGCTTGCAAAATCGATTCCATGTTTATTAATTAACTAAATGTCTCAGACTATTTCTTTAAAGTTTCCACAATTTATTTAATTTTCTCAGCCAATCATTTCCAAACGACATAAGGTCCTTAATACAAATAACAAAACAAACCTGCTCGACATAAAACTAAAACTGCTGCCAAATCATAATACTGACAATAATAGTTCATTGGTAATGAGAATTTTTTTATGTTTTGAACTGTTTCAGTAGTGAAAGATGTTAATAATAAAATTAATAATTGAAAATGCAGTTTTAATAACAAAAATTCTTATTAATTTTTACATAAAAAGACAAATCTCGACAATATTTACGAATCAGCATCGCCTGTGTGCAGACGCAATCTACATATTTTATTTTACCATTCATACATATTCGTGCTTGGTTTGAATGTCGTGAAGGTTATAACATAGAAGTAAGAAAAATGCAAGTCAAGTGCTGTGAGACTGTGTTATTTATTAAACTAGTGTTAGAAATAAATAATTTGTACCTGTGTATATTCCGTATTTGTTAAAACAGATCTGAAGATGGCAGTCTGCCAAAATGCGTCATCCACTTGCAGAAATAAAGTGCGATCTGCTTTGACAATTATTGTATAACTGAGTCATCTACTCCATTCTTGTACTGAGTTGAGTAAATGCCTTCAGAAAGAAAAGCCCCGAATAGGCTCCCATCTTTACGCAGAATTCTGACGAAAGACACAATTTATAATGCAGTCAGACCACATTTTATACATGTACTTAAGAGTTTGGAGTGCTCACATTCGTCAATGGAATGAAATGGATGTATAAATGAATATTCGAATGAAATTTGAGATTACCTTTCCTTCAAGGAAGTTTATAATTGGTCTCAGAAAACCTATAACTGATCTTCCTTTCATATAGATTAGGTGCAATAAGACTGCGTAACTTCTTTCCACATAAAACCTTCAACATAAAGATGTACAACAACCCCATCGAAAATAATCTGTTAAGCAGCAACTAATCTCGAACTCTCCGCCGCACCTTCTAAGCCATAGAGCATACAAAGAGTAGAAAAAGTACTTGCTGTCTGCAATTTGCAAAAGATTCTTCTAGTTGGAGCTTGGAAAAAGCTTTTGCTGATTGGACTTTTGCTTACAATTAGATATCTTTCTGCTGAAGGCAGAATTCTGATTAAAGTTGTCCTTTCTGATCAAAGGATTTTAAGTTTTAACGCAAGGGAAGGAACATTCAGGGTCCAGAATGTACCGCTAACACATTACTGCGGGCTGCAAAATACATCCGTGCCTCACTACATTTCTTTTTGCAGGATACATTAGAATGGCCATCACGAAATGACCGCAAGGCAAACTGCCACACCAGTAGTCCGCGCCAAAACGAGGAAGCCGCAGTCACGAACACGATCAGAAACAGAGCAGTACACGCGTTCAACAGGGTTCACAGTAGTACCTACCGGACCATGCAGGCTTGTGAGTGGCTTGCACCTACTGACTCCTAGTTGCTGACTAGAATATAGGCCTTTACAGGCCTAGCCAAAGACTGTAATATCTTAGGTAATCAGTCACCTGGCACAGAATGTCGTAGCAACATGGTTATGATTCAGAACTTCTGGAAGAATGAATAATTTAGAATCTTCATAACTCTGTGTAATACATCACTGACAATTCCCGGTGTTCTAGGACTTAAGATAACTCAACTCCCGTGCCTAATGAAGTTGTGGTGGTATGCGTAACGTATTTTCTCCTTCGTATTACTTTTAGCTATTCTACATCTCTTTGTCTCAAACAAAAACTACATCTGGGGAACTTCCTGGCAGATTAAAACTGTGTGCCGGCCCGAGACTCGAACTCAGGTTCAAATGGTTCAAATGGCTCTGAGCACTATGGGACTCAACTGCTGAGGTCATTAGTCCCCTAGAACTTACAACTAGTTAAACCTAACTAACCTAAGGACATCACAAACATCTATGCCCGAGGCAGGTTTCGAACCTGCGACCGTAGCGGTCTCGCGGTTCCAGACTGCAGCGCCTTTAACCGCACGGCCACTTCGGCCGGCTCGAACTCAGGACCTTTGCCTTTCACGTGAAAGTGCTCTACCAACTGAGCTACCCGAGCACGACTCACGCCTCGTCCTCACAGCTTCACTTCTGCCAGTACCTGTCTGCTACCTTCCAAACTTCACAGAAGCTCCCCTGCGAACATGGCAGAACTAGCACTCCTGAAAGAAAGGATATTGCAGAGACATGGCTTAGCCACAGCCTGGGGGATGTTTCCAGAATGAGATTATCACTCAGCAGCGGAGTGTGCGCTAGTATGAAACTTCCTGTACCGCCTTGCCCACGAAAGGCAAAAGTCCCGAGTTCGAGTCTCGGTCCGGCACACAGTTTCAATCTGCCAGGAACTTTCATATCAGCGCACTCTCCGTTGCAGAGTGATAATCTCAGTCTGGATACGTCTGGGGAAGTTGTAAAATATCAAGAGTACTCTACACCTGTTTTGAGCAGTGCCATTGGCGAAATTCACTTTTGAAAAGCTGCATGTGATTTATTGTTCTGTCTGGGCTGTCTTTCAAGGTAAGAATCTAATTATAAAAAAAAAATTTTTTGGCACATCACTTAACACTGAATTCTCGGTGCACTCAAAACCTAAAAGGCACTTTTGAAGTATACATTCACTCAGATTTATTGAGATATTCGACAGAGAAAGCATGACGAAATTACTTCATGGGGCGAGCAGATCGAAATAACTTCATACTCCAAAATGAATACAATAATTCCAACTCCAAACTAGGAAGCTGTTGTAGATGTGAATGATTTCAACCCAGCATTTAAATAAACCATGGCTACAAAAGACGGACACTAATTATTTATAGAAGAACGAAGTAACTGATAGAAAATGACATCAGAGGTGGTCATTGTGGGTACGGCAGAAATGCACGAACACATGAGGCAGTACTGACACTTGATCATGCATTTAAAAAATGGAAACCAACGTCTACAGCACTTCAACATATAGTATGCTCTTTGAAGATCTGAAGATGCCAGGGATAAATTCAGAAAAGATATTATTTATAAATTCAATAGAAACCACACAACAGTTATAAAAGACGAATGGCATGAAATGGAAGCAGTAGTTGAGAAAGAACCGAACAGGAAGGTAAATTTTAATTCAAAGAAAAAAAATAGAAACCATAAGTTTCGCCGGTGATTTCATAACTGTTAGCAACGACGAACGGCTTGGAAGATCAGGGAACGTAATGTCTAAGGTCTTGAAAAGCGATTGATTGTCAGAGGGATATGAATAAAACTATTGTAATCGAATGTAATAGATCTAATCAGGAGATTCTAAGTGAATTAGGTCAGGAAATGACGTTAGGACTATTAAATGAGGCTTTACACTGAAGAGCCAAAGAAACTGGTACACCTGCCTAACATCGTGTAGGGCCCCCGCAAACATACAGATGTGCCGCAACACGGCTTAGGATGGATTCGATCAGTATCTGAAGTTGTGCTGGAGAGAACTGACACCGTGATTTCTGCAAGGCTATCCATAAATCTGTAATAGTACGAGGGGGTGGAGATCCCTTCTGAACAGCACGTTGCAAGGCATCCAAGATGTGCTCAATAATGCTCATGTCGTGGGAGTTTGGTGACCAGCGGAAGTGTTTAAACTCAGAAGATTGTTTCTGGAGCAACTCTGTAGCAATTCTGGACGTGTGACGTGTCACATTGTCCGGCTGGAATTGCTTCAGTCCGTCAGAATGCACAATTGACATGGATGGATGCAGCTGATCAGACAGGATGATTACGTACGTGTCAGCAGTCACAGCCGTATCTAGATGTATCAGGGGTCCCATATGACTCCACATTCACACGCCCCACACCATTACGGAGCCTCCACCAGCTTGAACAGTCCCCTCCTGACATGCAGGGTCCGGCGATTCATGAAGTCTCCATATTCATACACGTCCATCCGCTCGAACCAAACTGAAACGAGACTCGTCCGACCGGGCTATATGTTTCCAGTCAACAACAGTCCAATGTCGGTGTTGACGGGCCCAGGTGAGGCGTATGGGTTTGTATCGCGCAGTCATGAAGCGTACACGAGTGGATCTTCGGCTCCGAAAGCCATACGAGGTGCGGCTAGAAAAAAACCGGACTGATGCTGGAAAAACATTTATTTACAATTATTTACAATTTCATGTTATCTCCTTCAATGTACTCTCCTCCTCGGTCTCTACACCGCTCCATACGAATTTTCCACTGTTCCACTGTTCTGCAATGCTGCTGATCATTTTCGGTAAGTCCATACATTACTTCCGTCGCTTTTTCTTTTACTGCTTCAACAGTCTCAAATCTAGTTCCTTTCAAAGCTGACTTGACTTTAGGGAAAAGAAAAAAGTCACAGGGGGCCAAATCAGGTGAGTAGGGTGGATGATCTAAGATGGGAATGTTGTGTTTTGCCAAAAACGTCTTCACTGACAACGCACTGTGAGCTGGGGCATTGTCTTGGTGAAGGATCCATGACTTTTTTCTCCACAAATCGTTCCGTTTTCTCCGTACTCGCTCACGTAGGGTAGCCAGGACGCTAATGTAGTAATGCTGATTCACCACTGTTTGTCCCTCTGGTACCCAATCAATGTGCACAATCCCTTTGATGTCAAAAAAAAAAAAAAAAAAAAAACAATCATCATTGCCTTGAATTTCGATTTTGACATTCGTGCTTTTTTTTGTCGTGGAGAACCAGGAGTTTTCCAATGCATCGATTGGCGTTTAGTTTCGGGATCGTAAGTAAAAAACCACGATTCATCGCAAGTAATAACATTTTGTAAGAAGGTGGGATCACTTTCAATGTTTTCCAGGATGTCAGAACAAATCATTCTTCGGCGTTCCTTCTGTTCAATTGTGAGACACTTTGGAACCATTTTTGAACACACTTTGTTCATGTTGAAACTTTCATGAAGAATCTGCCTAACACTTTCCTTGTCAACTCCTGTTAACTCAGACACTGCTCTGATTGTTAAACGGCGATCTTGTCGAACAAGTTTACCGATTTTTTCAATGTTTGCATCAGTTTTTGCTGACAATGGTCTGCCAGTGCGAGTGTCATCACTGGTGTCTTCGCGGCCATCTTTAAATCGTTTAAACCACTCAAACACTTGTGTTCGCGATAAACAATCATCGCCGTACACTTGTTGCAACATTACAAACGTTTCACTTGCAGATTTTCCTAGTTTGAAACAAAATTTGATGTTAACACGCTGTTCTTTCTGTACACTCAACATTTTCCGACGCACAGACAAAACGTCAACTACTTAAAACAGACGCCACGGGCAGACTGAGTGCAGGAGGCAGATGAAACTCGAGCAGTAGGCGGAGCGAGAGTCACGTGACAGGCCACGCGACTTTAAGCCTTATTGCATTCGTTTTATTGTTTCACCAGTACTAGTCCGGTTTTTTTCTAGCCACACCTCGTATCTATGTTGTTTCGTTGAAAGATTCACACGCTGACACTTGTTGATGGCTCACCGTTGAAATCTGCAGCAATTTGCAGGAGAGTTGAACTTCTGTCTCGCTGAACGATTCTCTTCAGTTGTCGTTGGTCCCGTACTTTCAGGATCTTTTTCCGACCTCAGCTATGTCGGAGATTTGATGTTTTACCGGATTCCTGATATTCACTGTACACTCGTGAAACGATCGTACGGGAAAAGCCCCACTTAATCGCTACTAACGGATATGCTGTGTCCCACCACGTTCAAACACACTTATATATTGATAACCTGCCATTGTAGCAACAATAACGGATGTGACAACTGCGCCAGACACTTGTTGTCGTATGTAGACGTTGCCGACATTACGCCCTATTCAGCCTCTTTTACATGTCTCTGTATTTCAGTACGTATGCCTATACAAGTTTCCTTGGAGCTTTGGATGGAAAAGTAACTGACAACGAAAGAGATGTAGATGGTATAACAACCAGTCCGGCAACAGTAAAAAGCGTTCCTAACAAACATAAATTTGTTAACATCCAATATCAATTTCAGCGTTATGAAATATTTTATAGAGTGTAGTCTTATATGGAAGCGAAATGTGAACTATAAACAGCGTCTGAAATGCTCGAAAGCCTGGAATTCTGACGGTTATTTGGTAACATTGTATAACAAATGAAGTATCGAATGGCACAGAGGAGCAGTGCAATTTGTGTCACAATTTGACTGAAGTAAGGGATTGCTTCATAGGACACATCTGATGATGGTAGGTAGTCTATGTTTGTATGTGTATGTAAAGGGAGAAGGGGGGAATTGTGGAGGGATTCTATGGACTTACTAAAGTAAGTAGGTACAAGTAGATCGTTGTGGTAGTTATGCTGAAAAGCAGGGGTTTGCAAAGGACAGACTTGCCCACAGAGCCGCATAGGCTAATATACTTAGGACCGAAGACCTCATCACCACAACAACAACAACAGCAACAGGAACATCACTGAATCTGTTTACGGTTTAACTATCATGTTCCCGCATGACCCGCAAACCACCAATGATCTCAAGTACAATTAATCAAAAATGGCTCTGAGCACTATGGGACTCAACATCTTAGGTCATAAGTCCCCTAGAACTTAGAACTACTTAAACCTAACCAACCTAAGGACATCACACACACCCATGCCCGAGGCAGGATTCGAACCTGCGACCGTAGCAGTCCCGCGGTTCCGGACTGCAGCGCCAGAACCGCTAGACCACCGCGGCCGGCTTACAATTAATCAACTTGAAAGTTGGTAGCAGCTACAAACTGAACATTGTACCGCATTGTATGAAATTGCCAAGTAATACAATCTAATTGGAGTTATATGTAACAAAAACGGGATTTTCTACATCTACATCTACGTCCACTGTGTGTGGCGGAGGGTACACTGAGTACCTCTATCGGTTCTCCCTTCTATTCCAGTCTCGTATTGTTCGTGGAAAGAAGGATTGTCGGTATGCCTCTGTGTGGGCTCTAATCTCTCTGATTCTATCCTCATGGTCTCTTCGCGAGATATACGTAGGAAGGAGCAATATACTGCTTGACTCCTCGGTTAAGGTACGTTCTCGAAACGGCAACAAAAGCCCGTACCGAGCTACTGAGCGTCTCTCCTGCAGAGTCTTCCACTGGAGTTTATCTATCATCCCCGTAACGCTTTCGCGATTACTGAATGATCCTGTAACGAAGCGCGCTGCTATCCGTTGGATCTTCTCTATCTCTTCTATCAACCCTATCTGGTACGGATCCCACACTGCTGAGCAGTATTCAAGCAGTGGGCGAACAAGCGTACTGTAACCTACTTCCTTTGTTTTCGGATTGCATTTCCTTAGGATTCTTCCAATGAATCTGTCTCGCATCTGCTTTACCGACGATCAACCTTATATGATCATTTCATTTTAAATCACTCCTAATGCGTACTCCCAGATAATTTATGGAATTAACTGCTTTCAGTTGCTGACCTGCTATATTGTAGCTAAATGATAAGGGACCTCTCTGTCTATGTATTCGCAGTACATTACACTTATCTACATTGAGATTCAATTGCCATTCCCCGCACCATGCGTCAATTCGCTGGAGATCCTCCTGCATTTCAGTACAATTTTCCATTGTTACAACCTCTCGATATACCACAGCATCATCCACAAAAAGCCTCAGTGAACTTCCGATGTCATCCACAAAGTCATTTATGTATCTTGTGAATAGCAACGATCCTACGACACTCCCCTGCGGCACACCTGAAATAATTCTTACTTCTGATGACTTCTCTCCATTGAGAATGACACGCTGCGTTCTGTTATCTAGGAAGTCTTCAGTCCAATCACGCAATTGGTCTGATACTCCATATGCTCTTACTTTCTTCATTAAACGACTCTGGGGAACTGTATTGAACGCCTTGCGGAAGTCAAGAAACACGGCATCTACCTGGGAACCCGTGTCTATGGCCCTCTGAGTCTCGTGGACGAATAGCGCGAGCTGGGTTTCACACGATCGTCTTTTTCGAAACCCATGCTGATTCCAACAGAGTGAATTTCTAGTCACCAAAAAAGTCATTATACTCGAACGTAATACGTGTTCCAAAAGTCTACAACTGACTGACGTAAGAGATATAGGTCTCTAGTTCTGATTTGGTATACGTCTAAACGAAACGTATTCACGCAACTGAAGTGGAATTTGGGTGTTACGCAGGAGGTAAATTCTTGCTTGAACAGGTGCAATTAATGAGAGAGAAACAAGGGTACGCCGGCCGCGGTGGTCTAGTGGTTCTAGGCGCTCAGTTCGGAACCGCGCGACTGCTACGGTCGTAGGTTCTTATCCTGCTTCGGGCATGGATGTGTGTGATGTCCTTAGGTTAGTTAGGTTTAAGTGGTTCTAAGTTCTAGGGGACTGATGACCACAGATGTTAAGTCCCATAGTGCTCAGAGCCATTTGAAACAAGGGTACAGATTATTTCATATGTAGCAACTACCTACAGATATAAACAGATAAAGTCTCTGCAGCACATGCTTGTATCCAGAAAACTTATATCAGCAACGCAACGCTCAGCAACCGAAGGTGGAAGAGAGGCACGGCCCAGACAGGAGTCGTGGTAAGTGTAAATGGCATAACCCGTATGTCGACGACGATTACAGCGGTCCACGCTACTGGACAGAATCTTAATGCAGTTGACTGATGTGATTGGCCGTTTATGGGTAATTAACCTTTAAAAACCGACGTCAAGAAGCCAACTTAAGGAGTATGCATCAAGTAGTGTAATTTCTTCAGATTTTCTGGTTAAACCTATGTACCCTGCAAGCAACCGGGTGGATCTGTTGCAGCTGGCTGCTCGGTGAGGCCATGTGCAAGATGACGGTATTCGTCCACACTCTGAGCTACACGGCGTCCATCCTCATCCTGGTGGTGATCTGCACCGAGCGCTACGTCGCCATCATACACCCCATCGCCTGCCGGCGCATCCTCACGCCGGCGAGACTCATGGTAAATTTCAGCCGTATTTTTTTACTATAGTAGCTCGTAAAGCGTCGGAAAGGCTACGTAGGTTAAACTATATGTGCACTCCTGGCCAGGAAAACTGCAAAGTAACAAAAGTTTGCCTACCCGTTTAGCCGAGCGGTTTAACGCACGGTTTTCCGGAGTGGGAAGGAACGCCTGGTCCCCGGCACGAATCCGCCCGACGGACTTGTGTTAAGGGCCGGTGAGCCGGCCAGTCTGTGGATGGTTTTTATGCTGTTTTCCATCTGCCTCGGCGAATGCGGGCTGGTTCCCCTTATTCCGCCTCAGCTGCACGATGTCGACGATTGCTGCGCAGAGAAGTTCTCCACGTACGCGTGCACCACCATTACTCTACCACGCAAACATAGGGGTTACAGTCGTCTGGTGTGAGACGTTCCCTGCGGGGGGGGGGGGGGGGGGAGTCCACCGGGGGCCGAACCGCACAATAACCCTGGGTTCGGTGTGGGGCGGCGGAGGGGTGAAGTGGACTGCGGTAGCCGTCGTGGGGTTGTGGACCACTGCGGCTGCGGCGCGTACGGAGCCTCTCCGTCGTTTCTAGGTCGTTGGCATGACGAGAAGTATATGTTTAGGTATAAAAATAATTGCCATTTCAGCGTAATCGCCAAAGTAGTTAGGCCCAACACACCAACTTTTGTGAGTTTCTTCGCCAGCAAATGGCGTTCGATTGTTGTTTTTGACTGTGTTTGCGTTATGACTTGCAAAATAAGGATAAACATATGAGGGGCTGTCAAATGAAAACCGAACACCCGCCACAACGTGACTGTGGAATAGTTAGATTCAAAGTAATCACCTTATACGTTAAGACATTTATCTCACTGGAAGACGAAAGGGTCAATTCTCGCTTCGTAGAAAGAATTCGGACGCTGGTAGATCCACAAACGCACCGACTCTGCAATTTCTTTGTCCGACTGAAACCGGCGTGCACACACGGCCTTCTTCAACTCGTCAAAGATGTGAAAGTCACACTGAAAGATACGAGCTGTAAGGAGGATGTTACAGTGTTTACCAACAAATTCGCTGAAGAGTACTACACGTGCACACAAAGTTGACACTCGTCGCTGTGGCTAATGGGAGCGACCGTAAAGGCATTTCCAATTTGCAGTCGCTCCCATCAACCATCGCGCCGAGTGTCGATTGTATTTGCCAGAATAATAGCTTTCGTCTGATTGCCAGAAGGGGGTTGGGGCAGAAGGATGATTTCGACCGTTAGCATTCCTGGGAGTTTGGACTTGACGGTGCGTAGTAGCTCGCGCGAAGTGTCTTCATAGCGCTGTACAGTGCTTGTGGATCCGCGATGGAGAAACTTGAAGAGCAGAGCGCACCTGCAGTAGAAGGTCATCATGACACTTGGTGCCACCATTTCAAACTCGAGGGTAAACGGCATAGCCAACACTGGAAACATCCCACATCTCCCCACTAAAGAAATCCATAACTATATATGTTTTACACTGTTTCAGTTTGGGGGCGATCTGAAAATTACGTTGTCTTGAAGAATCAAATTAGCCAAGATCGTTAGAAATTCTTTTTACTACTGTGACCGTTTCCGACAGATCTACACTGTCGTCGTTGAATGGTTGAAATGGCTCTGAGCACTATGGGACTTAACATCTGAGGTCATCAGTCCCCTAGAACTACTTAAACCTAACTAACCTAAGGACATCACACACATCCATGCCCGAGGCAGGATTCGAACCTGCGACCGTAGCGGTCGCGCGGTTCCAGACTGTAGCGCCTAGAACCGCTCCGCCACCGCGGCCGGTGTCGTCGTTGAATCTTGTAACATTATTAGTTGTACATGCTTGTTACAATATGTGATTTCACTTCGGCGTAAGAAACGTGAGCATCTAATAATATTAAAATATCCGATGATGACAGTGTAGATCTGTCGAAACCGATCATAGCAATAAAAAAACTGCTAGCTATCTTAGATAACACTTCCAGATCAAAACTGTGTGCCAGACCGAGACTCGAACTCAGGACCTTTGCCTTTCGCCGGAAAGTTTGGAAAGTAGAAGACGAGGCACTGGCGGAAGTAAAGCTGTGAGGACGGGGCGTAAGTTATGCTTGGGTAGCTCAGATGGTAGAGCACTTGCCTACGAAAGGCAAAGGTCCCGAGTTCGAGACTCAGTCCGGCATATAGTTTCGTTCTGCCAGGAAGTTTCATATCAGCACATACTCCGCTGCAGAGTGAAAATCTCATTCTGGATCTTAGCTAACTTGACTCTTCAATAATAATATAAATCCAAAGTTGTTGACACAAGTTCCGGTAAGGTAGTGATGTCATTACCCTTCGGTGATAGGGCCTTGTGTTCGGCGAGCATCTCGAGCGTGAAACCTGAGTCAATGCGCAGCGCTAAGAAGACACTTTGCGGAAACTGCAACCCGTCATCGAGTCAAAACAAGCTGGTTGCTATTGGACGGAATCATCTAGTTACACGATAGCGCCCACCTGTGCACCGCCGATCAGATAGTGGCTACAGATGAATGATTTTGGTTGGCAAACATTGCACAATCCTCCATACAGTCCGGATTTATCACTGTGTGATTTTCACATCTTTGCCGACCTGAAGAAAGACATGCGAGGACGTCGGCTTCAATCAGACGAGGAAAAGCAAGAGTGGGTGTGAATGTGAATCCATCAGCAGCCAACCATGATCTACGAAACATGAACTAATGGTCTCGCTTCCCATTGGGATAAATGCCTTAATGTGTAACGTTCTGAATGAAAATTTCCATATGTTCTGTTGTGGCGGGTGCAGATAATGCTGCACTTTGTAAGAGGTCCGAGCAGATGTAATTTCGATGTATTGCTCATGCGCTGCCTGCGATATGCAAGGTATAAGAGAATCGCTGAACAGAGAGCAGTGTTGATTGAGTAGGAACTGTGTAGCTGTAGCAGTAAGTTGTTGCTAGTCTGCGCTAGTCTGCAGTCTGCTCTGGTCTGGAATAGTGTATCGTGTTGGCTGGGCCGGTCGCGGTGCAGCGATGCCGGAGCCTGAGTATTATTGTATAGGGTAAAAAGCAGCCTCGCGCGTATCTAGTAATGTTACCTGGACTCCCATGCAAATGTTTTAAAAATGTCCTAATAATGTTTGTCATATAAAGTAATTTTTTTAACAAGCATTCATTTCAATTTCAAGAATTTACTAATTTCTCCAATCCATGATCATTCCGATTGTTGAAAAAGAAAAATCAGTTGCTTCCTTTCATAAATGACAAATCTATCGGCCAGCATTGCACAGAGTTGTGCCGGAAAAATTTATTGTAAGAGCAGATATATTAAGCGACTTTATTAAGGTAACAATTTTTCCTTTTTATTTAGAATGATCTTACAGGGCCATGACGCAGCACTGCTGTCGTCTAAAATTTACCAGGTTACTGAATATATTTTTTATTACGAGGTTTAGGAATTTTTCTGTTTCGAGCTTACATTAAATGAGAAAAGAATTTTGTGGGTACATTAAATGGGAAACAAATTTTGTGTGGAGGTTAAATGTGAATGAATTTCTTTAGGGAGGTTATAAATGGGAACCAATTTTGTTCTGTGGTTATACTAAAATTAGAATCACTATCCATAATATTTATTTTATTATTTTTTGTGGGGAGGTTACACTAAAATTAGAATCGTATTCATATTATGATTTATACAATTGTGTGGGGAGGTTACACTAAAATTAGAATCTTATTCGTATTATTTATTTTATAATTTTGTGGGGAGGTTACACTTGGCGACAACCGGCTAGGATCGTATTTCCTTTGTGAATTTCTGAGAAGTAGTCATATATCTGCTCTTACAATAAATTTTTCCGGCACAGCTCTGTGCTATGCTGGCCGATAGATTTGTCATTTATGAAAGGAAGCAACTGATTTTTCTTTTGCAACAATCGGAATGATCATGGATTGGAGAAAGTAGTAAATTCTTCAAATTGAAATGAATGCTTGTTAAAAAAATTACTTTATATGACAAAGATTATTATTAGGACATTTTTAAAACATTTGCATGGGAGTCCAGATAACATTACTAGATATGCGCGAGGCTGCTTTTCACCTTATACAATAATATTCAGGCTCCGGCATCGCTGCACCGCGACCGGCCCAGCCAACACGATACACTATTCCAGACCAGAGCAGACTGCAGACTAGCGCAGACTAGCAACAACTTACTGCTACAGCTACACAGTTCCTACTCAGTCAACACTGCTCTCTGGTCAGCGATTCTCTTATACCTTGCACATCGCAGGCAGCGCATGAGCAATACATCGAAATTACATATGCTCGGACCTCTTACAACTTGTTAGTCAGGATCTCACCATTGCCATGCGAATATGGAGCAGATGGGTTCAGCAGGCCCATACACAGTGCCACGAAGAACATCAGCAGTCCTATCTGACTAACACTCTGCCATGCAGGATCATACAGCCACGTCACGTACCTTGAGTCAAGAGATGGGTATTTTTGCCACAAGATAAGTCTAATTAGACAAGTAAACCTAACCAACCTAAGGACATCACACACATCCAGACCCGAGGCAGGATTCGAACCTGCGACCGTAGGGGACACGCGGTTCCAGACTGAAGCGCCTAGAACCGCACGGCCACACCGGCCGGCTTCAGCCAGGTGTCCGGATACTTTTGATCACATAGTGTAACTAAGGTAGGTGTACAGGAATTTTTTATACATCAATAAAGTAACCTAACGGTAACACAACACATTATTGAAGTGCACTTAACAGTAAAATGGCGAACAAGACAGAATGGTCACAGCACGCCTGTTTTTACGATGAACAGCTCAGGTCTTGTACGCTCTTCAAAACGCCATTGACAATAATTTTGCTGAGCTTGTTAACTACGTCTTTGATGTCTTGAACTCTTAGAGTTCCAAAATATGATTGTTAACGTCTGCGTAGTGGATTTAGATTGTTAGATATTTGTTTAGGAATGCTTCGAAGACCTAAAAAGTATTAACTACGTTTATGTACATACATACCAATTACATACTAAATCAAGATTGCTTGGGCTTTTTTTCATGGGTACGAGGATAAGATATACACTCCTGGAAATGGAAAAAAGAACACATTGACACCGGTTTGTCAGACCCACCATACTTGCTCCGGACACTGCGAGAGGGCTGTACAAGCAATGATCACACGCACGGCACAGCGGACACACCAGGAACCGCGGTGTTGGCCGTCGAATGGCGCTAGCTGCGCAGCATTTGTGCACCGCCGCCGTCAGTGTCAGCCAGTTTGCCGTGGCATACGGAGCTCCATCGCAGTCTTTAACACTGGTAGCATGCCGCGACAGCGTGGACGTGAACCGTATGTGCAGTTGACGGACTTTGAGCGAGGGCGTATAGTGGGCATGCGGGAGGCCGGGTGGACGTACCGCCGAATTGCTCAACACGTGGGGCGTGAGGTCTCTACAGTACATCGATGTTGTCGCCAGTGGTCGGCGGAAGGTGCACGTGCCCGTCGACCTGGGACCGGACCGCAGCGACGCACGGATGCACGCCAAGACCGTAGGATCCTACGCAGTGCCGTAGGGGACCGCACCGCCACTTCCCAGCAAATTAGGGACACTGTTGCTCCTGGGGTATCGGCGAGGACCATTCGCAACCGTCTCCATGAAGCTGGGCTACGGTCCCGCACACCGTTAGGCCGTCTTCCGCTCACGCCCCAACATCGTGCAGCCCGCCTCCAGTGGTGTCGCGACAGGCGTGAATGGAGGGACGAATGGAGACGTGTCGTCTTCAGCGATGAGAGTCGCTTCTGCCTTGGTGCCAATGATGGTCGTATGCGTGTTTGGCGCCGTGCAGGTGAGCGCCACAATCAGGACTGCATACGACCGAGGCACACAGGGCCAACACCCGGCATCATGGTGTGGGGAGCGATCTCCTACACTGGCCGTACACCACTGGTGATCGTCGAGGGGACACTGAATAGTGCACGGTACATCCAAACCGTCATCGAACCCATCGTTCTACCATTCCTAGACCGGCAAGGGAACTTGCTGTTCCAACAGGACAATGCACGTCCGCATGTATCCCGTGCCACCCAACGTGCTCTAGAAGGTGTAAGTCAACTACCCTGGCCAGCAAGATCTCCGGATCTGTCCCCCATTGAGCATGTTTGGAACTGGATGAAGCGTCGTCTCACGCGGTCTGCACGTCCAGCACGAACGCTGGTCCAACTGAGGCGCCAGGTGGAAATGGCATGGCAAGCCGTTCCACAGGACTACATCGAGCATCTCTACGATCGTCTCCATGGGAGAATAGCAGCCTGCATTGCTGCGAAAGGTGGATATACACTGTACTAGTGCCGACATTGTGCATGCTCTGTTGCCTGTGTCTATGTGCCTGTGGTTCTGTCAGTGTGATCATGTGATGTATCTGACCACAGGAATGTGTCAATAAAGTTTCCCCTTCCTGGGACAATGAATTCACGGTGTTCTTATTTCAATTTCCAGGAGTGTATTTTACCATAACCCTACGCTATTGGAAGTAAGGAACATGGTACGTCTCCTTATATTGACGGATAACGGAAGCGATATTTTGTTCTCTGAAACAGTTCAGTTACTGAAAAATTAAACTCAGAGTTATCTCAGTGTGTCGTCGACTCAGATTCTGCATCCCTAAGTTTAACTGCCAGTGAGCTCTGTGTAAATGTTGTTAATGATTTACCTGTGCCAGAAATCTCAGAAGCTATGAATGTCGAAGAAAATTTATTTATACACGTTTTAACAGTGTGTGATGAGGCATCTCTGGTGTCCTTCCAGATTCAGTGGAGTACATTGCCGGTTCCACTGCATTTAAGTGCCAAAACATTAATAAATCGTTAGATTTTCCAGTAGCAAAAAGTGAAGTACAGGAGCCTTATGCACACTCGATACCAGTTACATCCGATGGTGGTCTTTACTCTCCAGCGCCAGCATGGACAGACAGAGGGTTGCAGTTTGTAGAAGAATCTGTTATTTTTCATGTAAATGCAATGAGCAAAGAAAAAATAATGTTGTAAACTCTCTATGCTCTAGTTAGAAACAACAGTTCCGTGAGATTCATAACTCAATTATTGGTTTTTATATAATAACAAGACCATTTATAAAGATTAGGTATCTGAATCAAGAAGCAAAGTTATAAGTCATGAATAAATGTGCCATAAAGAGGAAGCAAAGTCATGAATAAATGTGCCATAAAGAGGAAGCAGATATGAACTGCATCTTATTGAGCTACTTTTCATCTTTCAAATTATCATTTATTTAGTCCTAGTACGTAATACATGTGTGTTTTCATTTGTCAAACTGTGTACTCAACCAAACAGAAGGTAAAATGAACGTATTACACACCACAGCATTTGTGGTGCGACGCATCTGACGTATAGGCAAATTGCTTTGCCGCACTGAGCATGCTCACCTTGACCTCAGGCGACTCCAATTATTTACAAGCATTTCTGTCGGAATAGCCACTCCTGGATTTACCCACATTCCTTATTCATTTCCATACAGTACACGTAAGGCATGTGGTGTAAAGCCCAAAGTGGGGTTAAAAACCCTCAGCGAGTTTTCATACTGACTGACATCGATTCAGGAGTTGGATTCCAGGTGGCAGTTTTGTCGTACTGCAACATTTTATTCTAAGCTCTAGCTCGTCCCGGCAGGTAGCTCTAGAGGTGAGAAAATGAGGTAAGTCTGTTCTTTACTACTCACATGTAACTTTTCCAATGCTTTACTTGAACGTTGTGTAATGTAGGGTTTGAAAAGAAGAACCAACGAATTACTCGTTGACACTAGTGCATTAAACTTCACATCCGCGTATAAATAATTGTACCAGTTTGTCCTTTCGCAGAAAATGGAGAAATGGGGCAAATACCAGCAGTTGGTTAGTGGTAAATCCCGGCAGCTACAACAATCTGACGACTGTTAGCTGTGATAACAGCCGCAAAAGATGACATTCAACACACACTGCGTGAGATTATGTCAGTGAAGATATAATTACACTGTGTAAAATAAAGATTTAGGGTAAACTTTCTGATAAAGCATTAGAAACTCTGCTTCTAACGTCGACACCTAACAAAGAATGAATGAAAGAAGAGTGCATGGGAAACGTATAGCTTATTACTGACAGTAAAAGGCGTTCCAATGAAACAAAAGAGCATACTATTGAAAGAAAACGACGTAAATTAGATTTCATTTCATCACTGCCGAAAATTAAAGAAAACAGCCGTCAAACAGTCAGCTGATTATTCATCAGAGACAGATTCAGACTTCTCACCTTATGGCAGTAGCTTGGATATAGCTATGAACATATTATTTGGCGGAGAAGTATCTGATGACGGAGAACAAGTGGCTGTGAGTTCAAGGAACAATCAGAGGTACGATGTTTACTAGGCACCTCAATAGCCTAGCCTGGGTAAAATGGTTCAAATGGCTCTGAGCACTATCGGACTTAACATCTCAGGTCATCAGTCCCCTAGAACTTAGAACAACTAAAACCTAACTAACCTAAGGACATCACACACATCCATGCCCGAGGTAGGATTCGAACCTGCGACCGTAGCGGTCGCGCGGTTAGAGACTGAAGCGCCTAGAACCGCTCGGCCACCTGCGGCCTGCTAGCCTGGGTAACTGAAGACTTTCAGGTTACTCTACTAATCCTCTATTCACGGAGCAGAAGGTACTATTTTTGCACAGATATTTTTATGGATTACGTTCAAATTTACGTGACATATCAGTTTCATATTGTGTTAGGTAACTTGGCTAAGTTCTTTTATTACTCAGTCATCAATTTTTATCCCTGTTTATCTGAAATTGGACAAATACCCCCAGTGCGGAGCTCTAGCCCGTTTTATGGAGTCCATTTGTAGATTTTTCTATAGTGAATGATGCGACAGAGCTAGAATTTGGAGGGGTATAGGTAACAATCAAAAAAATGATTTCAATAGGAAATCAGGGGAAAATCCACCTCTTCGAAACCATAATATTAGAAACACTGAAAATTTCGGAGCTTCACCTCCTCCTACCCTACATTCTCAGAGACGCTTGTTTCATGGTTGTACAGTTATTTTTTTTAGTGTGAATGCTCCCTTTGCGTGTGTCAGTCTACTTCCTACATCCCCGTTGTTTCGTACCTCACGCGTTATTTTGCTTTCAAGGTAACTGAATTCCTTCGCTATGTCTACAGCGTAGCCAGGAATTTTGAAGTTATGGTTGACACGCAAGTCGCCGCAGTGGCGTCAACAAAAAATACTTGCAATACGGCGCCCGAACCCCGAAGGCGATATCCCGGCCAGTAAATGACATACGATCATTTCATTTTGAATTTACGTTTATCACAGATATCATTTTTAGTATTCCTGATTACTTCCGATCTTCTTTGATTCACGGCAAGTCTACATTCTGTGGTCTGTAGATGGTTCATTCCATTCACCACGTTCTGTGAACCTTTCTCAAATTCATGGAGGATAGGCGGCATCTGCAATTCTAGTCGCTGATATACGTTCGTCCAGAAAATTAATCACAGTCCTGAATCATTCTTATATTTCCTTCGTTGCTTATTCAACAAGCTGAATAGTAGACCAGAAAAACTGCATTCGTATCTTGCAGCCTTTTTGACCCGAGCTTCTCTCTGCTGGCCTTCCAGTCTTGTTGTTCCGTCTTGGTTCTTCTTCAAACCATCTTCAACAAGCATCCACCTTTAGCCACAGTGATACTTATTTCACAGAAGAGCTCAAAAACCTTCTACCACGTTACATTGACGGCAAATCTAGCTGGTTTTATTTTCTTCAGTCTTGGTTACATTACAAGGCGTGACGTCATAACTGCCACCCTGCGTTTCTAAATTTGCTTCTTAGGATACAGAAGTCGTAAGTTTTTCTGTTGAGTATTCTCCAGTCGTTGCTCTCCCAGTATTATCAGTCGTCTACCTTACACGTGTATTCCGATCCAGTTGCAATGTACAGAAGTCGCGGAACAGGTTTAGAAGATAATGTAGTGAATTTACACAGTAAAAATACCCTCGCAAATTAAATTTCGGTTTACCTGCTTTGCAGCAAGTAACGTTCTAGCCATTGCTAATGTTTAGTCCGTGAGACGGTTAGACAAATTTAAGCTCGTTGTCGATGAATGTAGACGGCTTTTCTTTATAACCTTCCAGCCACTCACTTCAGCAGTGTGGTATGAGCCAAGAATTGAGAGAAAGTGTTGCAATATCGAGTTAAACTAATACATGATTAGTATCGGTCTCATCAGAACAAGCAGTATTCTGACCACTGTAACAGAAATTAGCGCCATTGTACTATGGCAAAAATAATGAAGAAATTGTTAAAAGAAAGTATCTTGTCTTGCAGAATATGATGAAGTTATTAACGAACTGATTAAGAATCATTTGAGTAACTCTTGACGAACATACAAATCATCAGCTGATGTGCGTATTAAGCTAGGCGCTTTCCCTGAGTAATTGCGCAGTAGTTGAATCGGTTTTCTTCACTATTTGTCAAGGTCTTACTAAAGTATAACGGCTTAGAAAGGTATTTAACGTAAAATATTTCCATGACGATACGTTCCGCATACGCTCAGCAGTCCTTTAGATTGTGGAAGTTGCAATACCCAAAATCATAAACCAAAAAGACTCAAACCTCACAGAAACTGTAAAACAGTGTACCAGAACTGAGTGGTTCAGCCCAACAGCGTCTTCGCATGTGAAGTTATCAGGTCAATGTTACACAAAAAATTGGAAAAGACTGTCAGTTTGCCGGCCGATGTGGCCGAGTGGTTCTAGGCACTTCAGTCTGGAACCGCGCGACCGCTACGGTCATATGTTCGAATCCTGCCTCGGGCATGGATGTATGTGATGTGCTTAGGTTAGTTAGGTTTAAGTAGTTCTAAGTACTTGGAGACTGATGACCTCAGATGTTAAGTCCCATAGTGCTCAGAGCCATCTGAACCATTTTTGAACTATCAGTTCGGTTTGTAGAAGCCCAAACGAATCACATACCTGTGAAATGCTAAGTAAGTAGTATTTTCGTGTGATTCATGTGCCAATCTGTCGAACAGCCGATTTGCAACATGTGCTGTCAAGTTGTAAACCATCTCTGTGAGACCACCCACCCACCCACACACCCACCCACACACCCACCCACACACCCACCCACACACCCACCCACACACCCACCCACACACCCACCCACACACCCACCCACACACACACACACACACACACACACACACACACACATATATATATATATATATATATATATATATATATATATATAGTGCTTGTGAATTACGATGCATCATATACTCCACAGCAGTAAAACATAGTTTCGCGACAATTCTGCACAATTCATGGCTAGTTCAATGAAAATAACATTGTGACCGACAGCTTGCGGTGGTGTCGGAAGGGGAGGGCACGACATTGTTGCCTGTGAGCCGCCTGCCATATTTGACAGGACGCTACAGCACCTACAGAACATGCAACACGGCGAGCATCTGGAGCGCGATTAACTAACATTGGCTGGGCCCGACCACTCAACTTGCAGAAACATCATTCACAAATTTATTTGAATCGAAGTATATCCACTGTATTTCTCTAAAATTTATGACCAGATAAGAGGACTGAGTATTGTGGAGCCCGCAAAAAAGGTACCATTTGAGTTTTTAATGCTGTAATCTTGTTACGCGGTGTATCATGCCCGTATTGGAACCTGCTTCTATGGGAAGCGTTGCCAGTTTCGAATAATGCACTCAGTGTGCGGTCACGTGCTCCTTCATGAATAAACCAGCTGTCTGATTGGCTTGTGTAATCAAGCGTGCTCTAATGCATTCGAACTGTTTCCTCTCTCTGACAATTCACACGAATCCTATTTGATTCCACCAGCGCTTTTACGAATCCTAAGCGACTATGTTTCATCACAGTTAACAATGTGACAAACAAACGCTAATTTCAGTGCATATGCAACAACACCTTTATCTGGGACGTTTAAAAAAAGTGATTCATATTCCTACAGCAGGAAACACGTGTCAGAACTGGAAACAACTCGTATAAACATAAGTCAGGAAATTAATCGTTTTTGAGATACGGATAATTTTATTGGTGGCGACAACGGTCATTACTCACAATGCGATCTAGTGGAGATAAAAATAATAATGCAAAGTATCTTCAGATAGTAATAATGAATTATCTGGCTAAGATGTCTGTTTTGGGGTAGTTCCTAATTTATGTTTTTAGTTCTACGTATATTAACAAATGGAAATCTTAATTAACAAATACTGAATAATACCTGTTAATAAAAGTAAAATCTTTGTGTTTTTAGTGACTTGTATGGTAACTTTGAAATGTGATACAGAAATACCTTTTTGTTAAACGAAAATAATATATATATATATATCAACAATACCGTTAAATTTCTTGAAATAATAAAGTACGTTAGATGTTCCGCATTTCTGTAATGAATTATAATTTTTTGTGAATACATTTTCATGCGATCTATAGGGGAGGGTGAAGAACTTACACCAGAATTACCACTTTTGTGTTCTGTGGATCACTAGTGTTCCATGGGAATTGAGTAAATGTTCTTCAAAGTCTATTAACAACATCGTGGTTTTTATTCGACATTTTTACTATACTAATAATTTTTTAAAATGTTATTATAATTTCTGTGTCTTTAGTTAAGAATTTAATAAAATAAGTTTTCTCATTTTTAAAATTTCATTAACTTTTCATTTGGTTACCAGAATTCTCAAAGTATTCCATCAGAGGAAAAGTTTGGTACCCCTCACCAGGAGTATACTGTACCTAGCAACACATGGTGTGGATTGATTGCTACTTCAGTCTAGTGACTAGTTTTCGAATCACATGAAATCACGTAAGCAAATGCATACTAGAGATCGTCATAATCAGAGTTGGATTAAGATTCAGGGTGAAAGAATATCAGTGATAAGATTCGCTGATAACTTTGCTATTATCAGTGAAAGTGAAGAAGAATTACCGGACTTGTTGAATGAAATGGCCGATCTAATGAATATAGAGTATGAGGTAAGGCTAAAGCGAAGAGAGTCGGAAGTGACGAGAAGTAGCAGACATCAGATTAGCGATAAAAAAAGAAAGTAATAATAGGGTTTCCTGCTAGAAACATTGATATGTAGGGATCCCAAAAATACATCTGGAATGCAGTGTCTGGAAGTGTGACGTTCTGCGGAGGGATTTCGTCCGGTTTCATGCAATTTCCCTCTTTATAATAATTCTGGGCCGCATACTGCAGGAGTAACTATGACAGTCCTGCAGCGTATTCGATGAAAAAAAAATGGCTCTGAGCTCTATGGGACTTAACATCTATGGTTATCAGTCCCATAGAACTACTTAAACCTAACTAACGTAAGGACATCACACACATCCATGCCCGAGGCAGTATTCGAACCTGCGACCGTAGCGGTCACGCGAATCCAGACTGAAGCGCCTAGAACCGCACGGCCACACCGGGCGGCGTATTCAATTAGACATGCTTTGATCACAGACCCTGCAGCCCGGATTTGGCTCCCTCCGATTTTATCTCTTGCTCACATGAATCTCTGGCTATATGGAGAGCAATTTGGCAGAGATAACACTTGCATGCCAGCTAGGGTATTCGAGGAATTCACAGGAGTCATTAGATGACGAGGGGATTGGAAAGTTGGAACTAGGACTGTTGATATTTTTAGCAATATCGGGAATCCGATGTATCGATATTTAAAAAAAATATTGTTGCCCACCTTCCATATATCGAGAGAATCATCATATATATATCGATATATCACCAAAATGATACATACTGGAAAAAAGAAATATCGGTTGCACTATATAAATATACTGCCAATTTTAGAGCTGTGTATTTAATTTTCTATTTATTATTCGATACTCTGCACATCAAGTTAGCAGCCTGTTTATTCCCCTTAGAGAAAGAACTGAAAGGAAAACGATGCACGTTCATGCTTGGCGTTAACCACTTTGCTAACAATGCTAATTGCATATAAATGGAACAGTAAAAGGTGTCAGATGGGTCCGTCGTTCGGTTTCCGTCACATATCGGATTTGTGTGGAACACTTCATATTGACTTCCCTGTTTCTTCATTTCTGTAAACGCCAGGAAACTAGCAGCTGTAGCGTCAAAATTGGGTGGTGAAGTTCAACATTGCAGTTTCTGTCGGTAGCGTCGAGCGCTGATTACGTCAACCTTTCCCTCACATGCCACCGCCCACCGCAAAGACCATTCTTGTCATTTAGATTTTTGTTCATCAGTTTCAGCAGTTGTTTTTGAAGCATACTGATGGGAAGAAATAGCACAATAGTTCCGTTAAAAATTATTTTTTAACACAATTGTTGTGCTGCATCTTTACATCGAATATCTTGTTAGCCTATTCGTACCGCCCCCACCCCACAGTGGAGCCGGACTTCTTCTTTGTGCAATCTGTACTTTCTTCACATAGTCAAAGAGAAAGACTCGATGTGATGTAAGCTCGAAAAATAATAGGACTCTCTGGCACTGTGAAAATAAAATTATGTTCTCCACAATTTCAAAAGAACAACTGAAATATTTATCGAAAATTGCGAAAAAATATAATCTAAAATAAAAATGTTGATACACGATTTTGACATTTCGATATCAATGTAACGGTGAAATGGATATTGGTCATATATATCGATATTTCCTGGAAGTAGCGATATATCAATATATCGATATGTATAGTGAACAGATCTAGTTGGAACCACGCAACAACAAATGTATATGTAGAGAAACAGCGAAATCTTGCAAGTAAAATACTTTTTTTATTTTCACTGCGGTGGCTGAAACGTACTTCCTGGTCTCCCATCCAAGAATTTCATACGATTTTACTTTTCATCTATTACCGTAACCGTTACGACAATCTGTTCACGAACAGGCTCCCACTTCTTAACTATTGGACACTGGAATGCAGTAACAATCAATTTCTATTAGGGTAAAGTTTACGAACGCCGTCATTCACGGCAAACACTTGTGCACACCGCGGTAAAGTGACTGCACTAGCAGTCCTGTGCAGTCCACACGGCGTGCTCACCTGTTCCGTGAATGACGCTTCATTCCCGGATAGAGCTGTCAGATGCAGAGAGAGGCCAGCTACGTCCCACAGTTCCCCAGTTCCCTTGGCGGCTGCCCGTCACAATCCACGGCAGCTGTGCCCATCCCCACAGCACCACCAGCCGTACGTCTCATCAGCCAAATGTGACAGCCGCGCTGAGGATTCTGACCTCTGTGCTAGCGTCGAGAGCCTGCAGACGATTTCTCTAGAGTAGGTACGTGTCCAGCATACACTTTACCATCAATTATTGTTGTACCTCTCTCTGAATTAAAATATTCCTGCCACAGTGCTTGAGGTACTTAAGTCGCATTCTAGAATTTGTAGGATTTAAAATGTTCGTCTGCTCACACAGTTCAGATTTTCAAGGAATTTTTTATATCACTTAAACCAAATGCTGATTCTATGAAAAGTTTTCGAACGACTTCTTATCCGTTCTTGTCAATGCCGATATAACTCTGCCGGGTATAACACGTTTGCACAATTCAAGTCTCACGCCACCCGCGACGTTACTTACTCGCTGTTGTTACTTAGTTAGATAAAAGTTTGTAAATTCTCTAATAGGTGATTGTTTCTTATCATTACTAGGCTTCAAAGACTCCATAAAAATTTGCAACTGCAATGCCCTAAGCCCACTTGAGTCTGCGACACGTAGTGAATCTCGCCAGAAATACAAACAAAATCTAAGTCTCCTTGTGTTATTATATTAAATGATCACCCATATCTTCGATTATCTTTTTTACGTATACACATTCGCTATAAACTCAAACTACGGTTTCCGCACTCTGGTGTCTAGTTCTAATCACTAGCCACTGGTGAGTTCGAGCGATTTTCGAGTGTTCGAGGTCAAAAGGAAAAGAGAATTAGTTCACTGCGTCGTATGAATGGATTCATTGCACCTACACGTGTGCCACGATCAGTGGTTGCTTGTTGACAGCACGAAACCCCGAGTGTCTCTGAAGTCTATAGCTGTCTTCCTATTGGCACCCCACACACTCGTAGCGACCTCATACAACGGCATTCGGTAAGTGTCTTTCCGGAGAGTCTGCGACATTCAATTTATTTAATTATTTATTTAGAGGAAGAGAGGTCTGAGGACATCAGTCTTCTGACTGGTTCGATATGGCCTGCCATAAAATCCTCTTTGTGCCAACCTACTTCACTTACATACACTGCATGTTATTTCTTGAATGTATTCCAATCTCTGCTTCCTCCTACAGTTTTTCCACTCTACAGCTCCCTCTGGTACTACGGATGGTATTCCACGATGTCTTAAGGACATTCTTACCTTTCTGTCCCTTCTTTTCAGTTTTTTCTGTACCTCCCTTCTTCGCTGATTCGGTGGAGAACATCCTGATTTCTAATCTTGTAAGTCCACCTAATTACAAAATCCTTCTACAAAATCACAAATTAAACGCTTCGAATCCCTTCCTTTAAGGTTTTCCCACAGTCCGTAAATCACTGCCATACAACGCCAAAGGTACATTCTCATAAATTTCTTCCTCATGTTAAGGCAGTTATTTAATACTACCAGACATCTCTTGGTCGCGAATGCTGCCTCCCCCCCCCCTCCTCATTTCACTCTGGTAACTTGCTTTTTAAATCCTTCTTGGTCCTTAAGTTTGGCTAGCTCTTGCAATTTCTTGGGATGTAATTAACATATTGCTGTGCAACCAGCCCCATTCTTTTTGTAGTGTTTCATGTTATTGATTGAGTAAGAAATAATACCGGGTGCCGCTTTAAAAGAGACAAAAGTTGTTGTTGAAACTAATACTTGTTTACTTTTTAGAATGTCTCGTAGTATTTGTTTTCGCCGGCCGCGGTGGTCTAGCGGTTCTAGGCGCTCAGTCCGGAGCCGCGCGACTGCTACGGTCGCTGGTTCGAATCCTAGGGGACTTTTGACCTCAGCAGTTGAGTCCCATAGTGCTCAGAGCCATTTGAACCATTTTTAGTATTTGTTTTCATGAGCCCCTGTCTTACATTCATACTAGTGAAAGTCGTTTTAAAATATCTATTTTTGTTCCAGAGGTACTTGGGATAAAAAGTTTAACTGGCCCACACTATTGTTGCTTTACAAACCCATGTGATTGTCTTAGCTACGAAACGTGAATGTGTTGTGTCTAGACAAGACAGCCTAGACACAATGAGAGGAAGCCGAAAGGCACGCGCTTAAACTCACGCAGGCTGGCGTGAGGTCTGAAACAGGATACGTAATGAATGCTATAAAGAAAAGTACGTAGCTTATGGAATACTTAACTTTAATCCACATTTGAAGAACATCGCTCTTGATGATATGTGAGGCGGAGAGCATGGTGTTCAAGGATCTGAAGGGATTTGTAAAAGGAAGGAGGGGTGGAGATCCAGGCCGGATGGGCATAACAGAGGATAGGGCGGATGAGGGATTTATAGGTGTGGAGCGTGGTGGAGGGGGTCCAGCTTGAGGAGACAGAATTGGGAGTATGTCTTGGCTTGGATTGTCCAGAGATGGGGGTTCCAGGAGAGGCGACGGTCGAGGGTGACGCCAAGGTACTTAAGGGTGGGGGTGAGGGCGATAGGACGACCATAGATGGCTAGATAGAAATCGAGGAGGCGGAAGGAAGGGGTGGTTTTGCCTACAATGATCGCCTGAGTTTTGGAGGGATTGACCTTAAGCAACCACTGGTTGCACCAAGCGGTGAACCAGTCAACATAGGATTGGAGAAGGTGTTGGGAACGCTGCAGGGTGGGGGCAAGGGCAAGGAAGGCGGTGTCATCGGCAAACTGGAGAAGGTGGACGGGGGGATGACGGCGGCGGCATGTCCACCGTACACAAAAGGTACAGAAGGGGGGAGAGGACGGAGCCTTGGAGGAGACCGGAGCGCCATATGCGGTCATAGGCACATTCGAAGTCCAGGGAGAGGAAGATTGCGGAGCGACGGGAATTAAGCTGTTCGGAAAGGAGATGAGTGTGGTGTCGGAGAAGGTCATCGGAAGAGAAGGACGGCCGAAAGCCACACTGGTTAACGGGAAGGAGGCGGTGCTGGTGGATGCGTCGGGTGAGGATGGATTCCAGTACCTTGCTGAAGACCGAGGTAAGGCTGATGGGACGGTAGGAGGAGACGGCGGACGGCGGTTTACCGGGTTTAAGGAACATGAGGATACGGGAGGTTTTCCACAGGTCGGGGTAGTAACCGGTGGACAGGACTCCATTGTAGAGCCTGGCCAGGGTGGAGAGGAAAGAGACAGGAGCTTCACGAAGGTGACGGTAGGTGACACGATCGTGACTAGGAGCGGCGTTGCGTTTTGTGCGGAGTGTAGCAATGAGATCCTGTGTAGTGATAAGGGCATTGAGTTTCGTGTGTGCAATGTTGTCCAAGTACTGGAAACCAGGTGCGGGGGGAGGGACAGAGGTATCAGTTCGATCGTGGACATCCGGGAAGAGGGAGTAATCGAACTGGGGATCGTCGAGGATGGAAAAGACATCGGAGAGGTAGGAGGCAAAGTGATTGGCCTTACTAAAGGTATCAGAGAAGTGGTGATCATCCTGGAGAAGAGGATAGTAGGAGGAGGGTTTAGTTCCGGTAAGGCGAGGAAGGCTGACCAGAACTTGGACGAGTTTATAGGAAGGGTAGCATTCAAACGGATTCATATCAGTCGCCAGTCCCGGCGTTTCTTAGCCGCGAGCAAGTTTCGGATGTGTCGCTCGAGTTGCCGGTGGTGTCATATTGTGTCCGGGTCACGCGTGTGGAGGAAGGCACGATAGAGACGGCGGGATTAACGGAGGAGGAGGACGGCCTGTGGGGATAAGGTAGGACGGTGGGGGTGGATGGCGACAGTAGGGTCGTGGGCCTCCACGGTCTCAGACATGGTCTGCTGGAGAAAGGAGGCGGCATGCGTAACATCGTCAGGGTGGTGGTAGGTGAAGGGGTGGCTATCGACCTGGTTGGAGATGGTATCCTGGTAGGCATTCCAGTCGGCACAGGAACGAGGACGGTCTCCGCTCCAGCTTATATAGTGCGCTGATAGTACTGCCGCTCATGCGCTGCAGTCGCGGAGACAGAAGGGCCACACTGCCAAGCGGCAGCGCCTTCGTTGGTGGAACTGCACTACTCAGCTGCCGTCGGTATTTTCGCTGGCCGCAGCTATCGAAGTCTTCTGGCGTCTTCGTCTCGACCAAATTTCGGAGATGACGAGATTCTATGCGTTATTCAATTGGTAACCACTGTCACGGTTCATTACATTTCCCGCAATGCGTATTTCAACTGATTTTTTGATAATGGATTCCCTAAAAGTTATTGCTGTAGCCAAAATCAAAGTTTTGTCGTACTGTTACTAATTGATATTGCTAATTCGTCTGCAAATATCAGGCAATATATAGATAACACACCTCTACCTAAATTGATTGGTTGGTCAATATTGACAGCTGGTTTCTTTTTGTGCCATTCTTGTATCAGTTTCTCAAGGACACAGTTGAAAAGTAGTGAATGCATTCTATCTCACTATTTTACTCCAGTTCTGATTGCAAACGGATCATCCATATATTTAACGTTGGACTTCGTATATGTCAATATTTACACACGTAGATCTCGTTACTTGAATATCTAGAAAAGTCATTAGCGGTCAGTTGAGCCGTAAGCTTTCTGAAACCAACGAAAATGGAGACTAAATTTTTGCTACATATTCTCTGATATCTTTGGATTAGCTTTAGGTACAATATTTTCCTTGGACACGAACGGCCTGGTCTGAATCCTGTTTGATATTCACAAATTTCTGCTTAAAGTTGTTTCTGTGCTCTATCAAGGAGACAATGGGATAGAATTTTATATGCAACTTATAGTAGTTCGATTCCCCTGTAGTTATTTACGTCTGTTCTGCCTCCCTTCTCGTGTAATGCGTGATTAACCCATTTTTCCAATCTTCTGGAATTTGTTATGTTTGCCAAATGTCTTGCATAGTTTCAGTGATTTTTTTCATGGTGTTCGAGCCGGCTAATTTGAGAATTTCTGCTAGGATTCCATCTTCCCCAGATGCTTTACTGTGTCTTGGGTCTTTTCACCTGTCTGACAATTTCTTCTTCATCTGGGTTAACGACCATTTTATTTTTATTTCAAACTATCTCTCTAAATTTCTTGAGTTTTTCCACCAAAGCGTCTCTTACAAAGAGATATTTCAGAGAGAATTACAATTAAGCTAGGTATACCTCCTTACTAACCAGCAGTAACCAAAACCGGAAGGGTGACCGCCTGTGAGATTGTAAATGGTATTCAGTCGTTCGCACTGATAAAGGCCTGACCAGTTCTCGGAAGAAATGTCGCTACGATATATTCTGGACAAGTTATCTATCTAGCATCAGTTCACGAATTAATGTTTAGGAAACAATTCGCTCTCCTTTGTTGCTTTTTCTTGTAAAATGCAAACGCAGGACAGCCGCACTACCTTTCACCAGCCCTCTTTCGCCCATTTCGAGGCCATACTGTGGCCTGCGTAGATATTCATGATGTGGAAATCTGTTACCCTTAATTTTGATGAAAATAATGGGTCGTTTTCGCAAATGATGCTTTATGTAATTGCAAATGGCTTTTGTCTCAGTAGATTATCTTCAGACCAGTCGGTGGCACTGAGACTTTATAAAACTTCTACGAGGGAGCTGAGGAAGTACACATCTATGCACCTTACACAGAAATTCATATACAATAAAATTACGTAAGCCATTATACTGTAACATTAATTCTCACTTTTTAGTTGTTATAAAGGGTTTTTAATCCATTTGTCAATTATCAGTGATTTTAAGGTATATATATATATATATATATATATATATATATTGTTTGTTGTTGTGGTCTTCAGTCCTGAGACTGGTTTGATGCAGCTCTCCATGCTACTCTATCCTGTGCAAGCTTCTTCATCTCAAAGTACTTACTGCAACCTACATCCTTCTGAATCTGGTTAGTGTATTCATCTCTTGGTGTCCCTGTACGATTTTTTACCCCCCACGCTGCCCTCCAATGCTAAATTTGTGATCCCCTGATGCCTCAAAACATGTCCTACCAACCGGTCCCTTCTTTTTGTCAAGTTGTGCCACAAACTCCTCTTCTCCCCAATTCTATTCAACACCTCCTCATTAGTTATGTGATCTACCTATCTAATCTTCAGCATTCTTGTGTAGCACCACATTTCGAAAGCTTCTATTCTCTTCTTGTCCAAACTATTTATCGTCCACGTTTCAATTCCAAACATGGCTACACTCCATACAAATGCTTTCAGAAACGACTTCCTGACACAAATCAATACTCGATGTTAACAAATTTCTCTTCTTCAGAAACGCTTTCCTTGCCATTGCCAGTCTACATTTTATATCCTCTCTACTTCGACCATCATCAGTTATTTTGATCCCCAAATAGCAAAACTCATTTACTACTTTAAGTGTCTCATTTCCTAATCTAATCCCCCCAGCATCACCCCATTTTATTTGACCACATTCCATTATGCTCGTTTTGCTTTTGTTGATGTTCATCTTATATCCTCCTTTCAAGACACTGTCCATTCCGTTCAACTGCTCTTCCAAGTCCTTTGCTGTCTGACAGAATTACAATGTCATCGGCGAACCTCAAAGTTTTTATTTCTTCTCCATGAATTTTAATACCAACTCCGAATTTTTCTTTTGTTTCCTTTACTGCTTGCTCAATATACAGATTGAATAACATCGGGGAGAGGCTACAACCCTGTCTCACTCGCTTCCCAACCACTGCTTCCCTTTCATGCCCCTCGACTCTTATAACTGCCATCTGGTTTCTGTACAAATTGTAAATAGCCTTTCGTTCCCTGTATTTTATCCCTGCCACCTACAGAATTTGAAAGAGAGTATTCCAGTTAACATTGTCAGAAGCTTTCTCTAAGTCTACAAATGCTAGAAACGTAGGTTTGCCTTTTCTTAATATATATATATATATATATATATATATATATATATATATATATATATATATGCATTTTGCCATGTTACGTGTTATGCATTCGTTATTTGTCATGTTTCGATGCTCATTAGTTTCTTCACTCATTACGGAGAGGGCGACAGAGTGACACCTCTACACTGTGTTGATAAAAGTAATGGGATACCTCCCAACAACGTGTCGGACCTCGTCTTGTACCGGGTGGTGCAGCAACTCGACATGGCATCGACTGAACAAGTGGTTGGAAGTCCCCTGCAGAAATGTTGAGCCACGCTGCCACTATAGCCTTCCGTAATTGCGAAAGTGTCACCGATGGACGATTTTGTGCAAGAACTGTTCGATAAGATTCATGTCGGTCGACCTGGTTGGCCATATCTTTCGCTCGAGCTCTACAGAATGATTTTCAAACCAATCGAGAACAATTTTGAGCCGGTTGCTTGATGCATTGTCATCCATAAAAATTCCATCGTTGTTTGCTGCAAATGGTATCCACATACCCGAACATAGCCATTTCCAGTCAATTATCTGGCCTGCTGGATCAGACGACCTAGAATATTCCAAGCAAACACAGTGCTCACCATTATGGAGGCACCACCAGAGTGCACAGTACCTTCTCGACAACTTGGGTCCATGGCTTCGTGGGGTGTACACCACATCCTGACGCTACCATCAGCTCTTATAATTGATATCGGCTCACCTGACCAGGCCACAATTTTTCAGTCGTTTTGGCGTCCGAACGATATCGTCACGAGCCCACGACAGGTGCTGCAGGCGATGCCGCGCTGTCAGCAAAGTCATTCGAGTCGGTCGTCTGTTGCCATACCCGTTAACGCCAGATTTCGCCGCACTGTCCTAACGGATACGTTCGTCGTACGTCAGACAACGATTTCTGCGATTATTTCACGCCGTATTGCTGACACATCTAAGCGATCGCCGCTGCTGTCGGTCGTTAGTAAAGACAGTCTGCCACTGCGTTGTCTGGGATGAGAGGTTAACGCCTGAAATTTGGTTCTCTGGGCACACGCTTGACACTGTCTCGGAATACTGAATTCACTAACGATTTCCGAAATCGAACGTTCCGTACTTGGGGCTCCAGCTCCTATTCCAAGTTCAAAGTCTGTCAATTCCCGTCGTGCGGCCATAATCATGTCGGAAACCTTTCCTCATGAATCACCTGAGTAAAAATGACAGCTGCACCAATACAGAGCCCGTTTGTACCTTGTGTACGTGATATTACCACCATCTGTATGGAGGCATTACGTTATTCCATGACTTGTCATTTCAGTGTACGATTGCAGCTAGAACCAGCTCGTGGTTCCAGCTAATTTGGTATTGTCAGTATATCGTCTAAAACAGAACATTCTGTACTTATTTTGTGTATGAGACACCACTGGAGATCATACTATAGTAATTACCTGGTGAATAAACTATAAACAACGATTCCTTTCAATAAAACTGAGCCGTGTTCTCCTTCCTCTGGTGCATCGCCAGAGGGTGTCACGGTGCTTAGCGTGGCATCGCTGGCGGCTTTCGGACAGAGAGGAGGTACTAGCGTACGGGCAGTTGGTGGTAGGCGTCCCGCGTGGACGGCCGTGTTTCCGACAGAGCGACGGTGATTGTTCAATGAGCGTGAAGTTGAAATTACTGTTATAACAAAATACGTCGTTGTTCTGTGATTACTAATAACTTGGCCAGATCACTATCTTCCGACAGAGCGCCGTTGAGTGTTCAATCAGTGTACAGTCAAAAATACTGTTACCAAATGTTTTACAGCCACTAGCAATTGAACTCTTTGCTTGTGACTTGGTTGATAACAAAGTTTCAGGTTTTTAATATATATATATATATATATATATATATATATATATATATATATATATATATATATATAGGGTGAGTCACCTAACATTACCGCTGGATATATTTCGTAAACCACATCAAATACTGACGAATCGATTCCACAGACCGAACGTGAGGAGAGGGGCTAGTGTAATTGGTTAATAAAAACCATAAAAAAATGCACGGAAGTATGTTTTTTAACACAAACCTACGTTTTTTCAAATGGAACCCCGTTAGTTTTGTTAGCACATCTGAACATATAAACAAATACGTGATCAGTGCCGTTTGTTGCATTGTAAAATGTTAATTACATCCGGAGATATTGTAACCTAAAGATGACGCTTGAGTACCACTCCTCCGCTGTTCGATCGTGTGTATCGGAGAGCACCGAATTCCGTAGGGATCGAAAGGGAACGGTGATGGACCTTAGGTACAGAAGAGACTGGAACAGCACATTACGTCCACATGCTAACACCTTTTTATTGGTCTTTTTTCACTGACGCACATGTACATTACCATGAGGGGTGAGGTACATGTACACACGTGGTTTCCGTTTTCAATTACGGAGTGGAATAGAGTCTGTCCCGACATGTCAGGCCAATAGATGTTCAATGTGGTGGCCATTATTTGCTGCACACAATTGCAATCTCTGGCGTAATGAATGTCGTACACGCCGCAGTACATCTGGTGTAATGTCGCCGCAGGCTGCCACAATACGTTGTTTCATATCCTCTGAGGTTGTAGGCACATCACGGTACACACGGTACATCAAGGCCAACACATTGAACATCTATTGGCCTGACATGTCGGGACACACTCTATTCCACTCCGTAATTGAAAACGGAAACCACGTGTGTACGTGTACCTCACCCCTCATGGTAATGTTGAAAGGGTACAGTACTGCCCGACATTGAAAATAGGTACAAAATACTTCATTATTCTTGTCAGAACAACACATTTTTTGTGTAAAAATAACTCAATTTGAATTAATGCAGCGAAGCCGGATACCAGTGTGGGAAAGAATGACTATTTATTTAATTGATCGCATGTGCACTCCCACAAAGTAAATCCCTACATCCAGTTTGGTGAGATCTGTGAAATGAATGAATGTATGGTCGTCTGCTAACCACAGATAGTGAATGTGAATATATGATCATCTTTGAGTCGATCCTTTGGCCACCTTTGGTGGGACCAAAGACATGAAATTTACCAGAGCTTTGAGCGCCTGAAATGTGGCTGACCAATACGATAGCAAGGTGCTTCCCCCACCTCGACAGAGGTGCGAGATGACCTATAGAACGGCCATATTTCAGCACTCTGCCGCTGGATCTTGTGCTGTTAAGACCTGTTTTAGTTGTGCTCCGTAATGACGGAAGAGTGGAGACATGGTATGCATGTGGAATATTTAAGAGTAGTTTGAACTAATAATTTCTCTATCTCAGGAACTTTTGTGGGGAGAATTAAATGTCAGGCAGGTAACATTAATGGGATTGTAGTAATCTTCGGAAGTGACCAACGGTCACAATGAAACCACGTGTAGCAATAAGTTGAAATACTTCCGTGTGCTTAAGTTAAGCTGAATTACTAGCGTGTGTACAATAAGTTGAAATATTTAAGAAATAGCGTGTGTACCATAAGCTGAAATATTTAAGAAACGGCGTGTGCAGGACTTGAAATTAGAGACGAGTACTTCCACGTGGTGAGTACTGTGTGAGTCTCAATCTGTGTATGAGACATAGGATAAAGAGAAGTACTCGTCCATGGTATCAGTTGAGGACTCGCGTGTGTGATGAATATGTTCTTAATGTTATTCCGTGTGACGCTAGATTTAAACTCTGAGAGAGAATCAAGGTGAGTCGGCCGTCTATCCAGCAACGCCACTTGGCTTGCATTGCACAGGAAGACGTGCATATATCTCCAGAGTTCATAGTAGGAAAGTAGAATTACAAAGTGGGGCAGTGTCGTGTGAACCTGGGATAAATATTAATTGAAGTGGGAAAGCTGAAAGTGATAGTGTTGTGACTATTTAGTGTTGTATTTCATGTTGCAGTGTGATGTATGTCATGTAATTTTGGGTATGTGTGGTTTGCATGGGAGAGTAGCAAGGTAGTTTCAAAAGATTAGTGGGTTATGCTTGCTCCTTCTGTGTCGCTCGATCTGGAGGAAAGTTTCGTGATGATGATTGTGAGAGTCGAAGTGTGAGGTATAATGAAAGATCCACCATCCTATCCAGAAAGTGTACTGTAGCGTTAAATAAATTACGAGACCATAATATAGAGATTCACTAATGTAAAGCCATGCCCACTGGGCGGAATTTCTCATATGTTATTGTTGTAGGTTATAGAATTTGTGTGTTTAGGTTAGAGAATTTATCGGAATAAATCAGATAGTGAAAAGAAAGAGATTGGTAGACTTTTCCTTCAAATTGTATGTTGTCATAATGTCCAGAATTTATAATGTGTGCGCCATTCATATTCAGTGGGATGGCCACATGTTAATAAAAGCCGTTAAATAAAAGACGAAAAGAAAATGTGGTATTGCCAGTGCGTAGTGTACAGTCAGATTTCTGTAAATTATTGATAGTCAGATGCGTGTTTCCGTTGCGTATTAATCTTGCAGGAGGATAATTGGTAACTAAATTGTGAATACGAGAGTTCATGTTACTCGATAAATTAAGAATGAATCCACTCGCTTGGCAGACCACTCATCTTGCAGGCCTGACTGCTTGATGCCACAGTATGAGCAAGGCATGTGGGTGCCTCTCATAATTTCGACCCTGCCAGGATATTTTTTGCCAGGATATTTTTTGCCAGGATATTTTTTGCCAGGATATTTTCTGCCAGGATATTTTTTGCCAGGATATTTTTTGCCAGGATATTTTTTGCCAGGATATTTTTTGCCAGGATATTTTTTGCCAGGATATATTCTGCCAGGATATTTTGCTGTTAGGGTTTGCTGTTAAGATTTTATTTTTATTTTCGATGGAATATGTAGTGATAGCGCTAAGAAGTAAAATTTTTTCTGTTTGCAATTTCTTTCTGGATTGGTGAGGGTCTTTTATTTTTTATGTAATTAATTGCTATATCATATAAGGTTGGAAGATCGTTGTATAATTTCTTTTGCGTAATGTCCGTAGTAACTAGGTCGCAGTCGAAAAGCGTAGCCACCATGGAGAATAGCGATTCTGTTGTGAACGTAGCGGTGCAGCAGGAAGTAGCTGTTGACCATGGGTTAATGAGCGAGAAAGACAAACACTCGGAAGAGGCTGAATTGTTCAGTGGACCGCTGCAAGGTGATCCTTTGAGCGGTGGGCTTTGTTCACAATCGGGGGCTTTTCCCGACGACGCGGGCGAGCCGGGACTAGGTCAGGTATGCAGTGAAAGTGCAGCTACCCTTGGCGAAGCTACGGTTTCTCAGGCGAGCGAGGTGAGCGCACCGAAAGTAGCAAATGACAGTGTGCTACTGCAGTTTTTACAGAGGATGGATAGAGATAATAAGGAAAGATTAGAAGCGATGAATAGAGATAATAAGGAGAGAGATAGGGAGAATAAGGAGAGAGATAGGGAGAATAAGGAAAGATTTGAAGCAACTAAGGAAAGATTGGACGCAAATAAGGAAAGACTGGAGGCAATGGATAAGGGAAATAAAGAGGCAATGAGGTAGCTACACACAGTTATCGATGAGCGTCTGTCCGCAGTCAATAATCGGTTAGATGAGGGGGAGAAGAATATGGGTGCGATGAAGCAAGTATGTGATGCCGTGAAAGAAAAAGCCAATAATTTGGAGGTACGAATAAGTGCAATAGAGAGCGATATTACAGAACGTAGGGACGTGTTGCCGGATGAGCGAATCAAAGAGATAGTGGAGGACTTACTTGCAGATAAACAAGGGGCATTAGCGTGGAAGCTCAAGTCACACGGCAGGAAGTGGCGCTAAATAAACACAGGGATGAAGTTGCGGAGGTAGTGGTCAGAATGAATACGATTAGCGCAGATGTAGAAAAGATCAGTATGAGAGGCGAAACAGGCTCTGACAGTATGCAGCGAGAGGTTTATGCCGACCAGGATGAGATACAATCACTATTACAGTTTAAAGAAGCACAATTAGAAACGAATAGGAAACATAGGGAAGAACTAGCACAGTTGCAATTAGCGTGCAGAAGCGAAGGTGAAACACCATCAGGTAGACTGCAGAGGGAGAGGGAGATAAATTCACAAAACGAAAATAGGCAGAAAGAGGAAGACGAACTCAGAGAGTTAGAAGAACGGTTGTGTCGGATAAAACAGGTGGCAAACCCAACTGGGTATAGCCCAAGGTCGGAAAACATAAATGCGGAAGAAGAATGTAGGAGGCACTTCGTGTCGGTACAAACGTACACTTGTTTTCGGGATCCTGATAATTACCGACATCCATGCCTGTGGCTGTCTCAATTTCAAGATTCATTACCTTCATCGTGGGGACCGCTCCTCAAAATGAAGTTTGTGTGTAACCATTTGAGGGACGAGGCTAGAGCGAAAATGCAGGAAGTTATTAAAGACTGTAGTAGCTACAAGATGTTTTGTGACAAGTTTTTAAATGAATTCTGGTCGAAAAGTAAGCAGGACCAGGTTAAGCAAAGCATATTGATGATGCCAAATTGTAACGAAGGTGGTATAAGAGATCCAGTGTCGTGCTATGAGGAAATGCTGAGACGAAACAGGTATTTGGATGTGCCATACGAAACTGGGGAGCTCATTAGGATCTGTATAACGAAGTTGCCAGTGAGATTGCGCAGAGATATAGTGATAGCAGGCAGAGGCATAGACGATTCTTCGTCATTTCAGCACTTCTTACTGGAACTGGGTAATGAGAGCAACATTGTGAACGGCGACATGACTCATAGGTCAGACAGAGTTGAGGATAGGAACGGTAGAAACTATCAGAATGACAGGAGAGCATGGAATAAGAGGAATGACGGAAATGGAAGATGGCGAGGAAACAGGGGGGCAGAATTCATGGGGATATCGAGCAGCAAACCGGGAAAATAGAAGATGGGACAGAGATGGAAGAAGGAGGGAAAATGAAAATGATGGGCGAAGAGAGGATAGGCAGTCATTGGGTTCACGACAGGACAATCATTGTCACAATGACGGAGGGACAAGAAGGTGACTACTTGATAGACGGGTACAAACCAGGACTATTAATGATGTAAATATTAGGTATATCGATTACGGAAAACTAAGGGAGAATCTGTTAGAGGAGGTAGGAGATGTGGGGAGTGAAGTCCACCCAATAATTAGCGTAGAAATAAATAATATAATCGTACCTTGTGTCATCGACACAGGCAGTGTAATGAGTGTTTTGAGGGAAGATGTGTTTAAGTGTTGTAGTCTTACAAAACCATGGCCAACGTTGCCATTGCAAAGGACAACAGTGGGAGGGGCAATTACAGGAAAGGGAACTGAGGTGAAGTTACAAGCGCAGGTAGACTTTGTGTGCCAGGCGAAGAGGTTTAGTACAGTGTTCATGATTGTGTCATCTCTAACTGTTGAAGGGATATTAGGCGTTAATTTTTTGAACCAATATAAAGCAGTCGTTAACATGAGAAATGGTTCGATGGAGTTGAAACGAGATTCGGAGGAAATTACATTAAGATTCGACGATTGCTTACATGGTAAAGATAACGCACACTTAGCATTATGTCTGGCGGTAAAGTCCGGTAGACAGGCACAGAATACGGGGCTCGAACAAGAGAAGAAGGAAATTCATAAATGTTTGGAGGAGGAGATCAGGGAGAAAATCTGGCATTTACGAGGGACCACGGTCTACGGGGAATTGCAGAAAATTTTATACGAGAACAGAAAGGTATCTGAACATGCTGCGGGTACAATAAGAAATTTTGTGTATAGATTCAAGGTCAAGCCACATAAACAGTTTAGGGCCCAAGTGTACCAGGTACCTGTTGTGTACAAAGAAAGAGTGGAAGCTGAGATCGAAAGCATGCTACAACAATGGATTATCGAACCAGCATCCAGTCCGTACAACAGCCCTTTAGTTTGTGTTGAAAAAAAGGATGGGTCAATTAGGTTAGTTTTGGACGCAAGAAGGATTAATAAGATAATAGAGCCAGAGACAGATCGGCCGCTGACACTTGACGAATTGCTACAAAAGTTCCACGGGATCAGAGTTCTCAGCTCAGTTGATTTGAGAATGAGTTTCTGGCAGGTGGAGTTAGATAGGGGGTGTAGAAAATACACTGCTTTCTTGTGCTACGGGAAATCGTATCAATTCCTGAAACTACCATTTGGGTTAAATGTATCATCCGCGGCATTTATCAGAGCGCTAAATACTGTCATTCCTAATGAAATAAAAGACAAGGTAACACAGTACGTGGATGATGTCCTGATAGCCGAAAGAAACTGGGAAGACCACAATAGAACGTTAGGCATATTGCTCGGTGCACTGGAGAGACATGGGGTGACCGTGAATTTGGGAAAGTCAGAATTTGGACGAAAAGAAATCGAGTTTCTAGGTCACATTGTGACACCAGAGGGAATAAGACCAAATCCAGACAAACTCGAAGCAATCAGAGATTTTCCGGTGCCAAGAACAAAACGTCAGCTACGGGGTTATTTAGGATTAATCAATTTTTACAGGAGGTTCATTAAGATTGGGGGTGCAGCGACACCCAGACTATGTCAGCTGACTGGAAAGAAAACGGTATGGAATTGGGACCCTGTCGCACAGGAAGAGTATGAGGCGTTAAAGAAGGCACTGCTATCGGCGCCTCTTCTCGGGCATCCAGACCTAGGGAAAGAGTTTTGTATGGCCACGGACAGTTCCCGTAGTGGACTTGGGGTAACACTGTTCCAAGAGCAAGAGCAAGGAGGACAAGTAATACAACAACCTATTGCATTTGCGAGCCGAGTGCTTAGCAAAGCTGAGAGAAATTACACGGTAACTGAGCTTGAACCTTTGACAATAGTATGGGGTTTTAGTAAGTTTAGATACTATTTGTATGGAAGGCATACTAAAATCTATACTGACCACAAGTCACTACAGTTTCTGATGTCGGCCAAACTTAACCACAGACGACTCGCTAGGTGGGCACTCTATTTACAGGAGTTTCAGTTTTCGGTCATGTATATTCCTGGGCCACAGAATATAGTGGCAGATGCGTTGTCAAGGAACCCAGTAGGTCATGGTCAATGCTTTGATGAGGAGGTAAACGAGAACAGATATGATATATTGTACACTCCTGGAAATTGAAATAAGAACACCGTGAATTCATTGTCCCAGGAAGGGGAAACTTTATTGACACATTCCTGGGGTCAGATACATCACATGATCACACTGACAGAATCACAGGCACATAGACACAGGCAACAGAGCATGCACAATGTCGGCACTAGTACAGTATATATCCACCTTTCGCAGCAATGCAGGCTGCTATTCTCCCATGGAGACGATCGTAGAGATGCTGGATGTAGTCCTGTGGAACGGCTTGCCATGCCATTTCCACCTGGCGCCTCAGTTGGACCAGCGTTCGTGCTGGACGTGCAGACCGCGTGAGACGACGCTTCATCCAGTCCCAAACATGCTCAATGGGGGACAGATCCGGAGATCTTGCTGGCCAGGGTAGTTGACTTACACCTTCTAGAGCACGTTGGGTGGCACGGGATACATGCGGACGTGCATTGTCCTGTTGGAACAGCAAGTTCCCTTGCCGGTCTAGGAATGCTAGAACGATGGGTTCGATGACAGTTTGGATGTACCGTGCACTATTCAGTGTCCCCTCGACGATCACCAGTGGTGTACGGCCAGTGTAGGAGATCGCTCCCCACACCATGATGCCGGGTGTTGGCCCTGTGTGCCTCGGTCGTATGCAGTCCTGATTGTGGCGCTCACCTGCACGGCGCCAAACACGCATACGACCATCATTGGCACCAAGGCAGAAGCGACTCTCATCGCTGAAGACGACACGTCTCCATTCGTCCCTCCATTCACGCCTGTCGCGACACCACTGGAGGCGGGCTGCACGATGTTGGGGCGTGAGCGGAAGACGGCCTAACGGTGTGCGGGACCGTAGCCCAGCTTCATGGAGACGGTTGCGAATGGTCCTCGCCGATACCCCAGGAGCAACAGTGTCCCTAATTTGCTGGGAAGTGGCGGTGCGGTCCCCTACGGCACTGCGTAGGATCCTACGGTCTTGGCGTGCATCCGTGCGTCGCTGCGGTCCGGTCCCAGGTCGACGGGCACGTGCACCTTCCGCCGACCACTGGCGACAACATCGATGTACTGTGGAGACCTCACGCCCCACGTGTTGAGCAATTCGGCGGTACGTCCACCCGGCCTCCCGCATGCCCACTATACGCCCTCGCTCAAAGTCCGTCAACTGCACATACGGTTCACGTCCACGCTGTCGCGGCATGCTACCAGTGTTAAAGACTGCGATGGAGCTCCGTATGCCACGGCAAACTGGCTGACACTGACGGCGGCGGTGCACAAATGCTGCGCAGCTAGCGCCATTCGACGGCCAACACCGCGGTTCCTGGTGTGTCCGCTGTGCCGTGCGTGTGATCATTGCTTGTACAGCCCTCTCGCAGTGTCCGGAGCAAGTATGGTGGGTCTGACACACCGGTGTCAATGTGTTCTTTTTTCCATTTCCAGGAGTGTATATGCAGGGCGTGCTGTTCGAGAAATACATGGGGGCGGTACTCACAAATATCGCGAAAGAGCAGGATAAAGACGCGTCATGGAGAATGGTGAAGGACAGAATTAGAGCGAACTTAGATGCCAATATAGCACGTTTTTATACAATTCAGAACGGGGTCCTTTTCTACCGTAGAAATCCGAACACACAGGACTGGGTGTTGTGTATACCAAATGAAATAGTCAACAAGTTGATCTTGTACACGCACCTAAGTTACGGCATTACGGGGCAAGGAAATGCTGTAAGAAGTTAAGGGAATCAGTTTATTTCATTAGTATGGAGAGGAGGATCAAGAACGTGCTTGGTAGTTGCAAATTGTGCCAGAAGGCAAAATCGTTAACTATCTCATGCAAAGCACCGCTTTTTCCGATAGTGCCAGGTAGATTGAGGGAATTCGGAGCAACAGATTTGTTTGGCCCGCTACCTAAGTCAGTGCAGGGATATAGATATGTTTTAGTAGCATTGGAAGTGGTGTCAAAGTATGTGACTTTTACCGCATTGAAACGTGCGACGGGAAGGACAGTGGCAGCAGCGATCGTTAAAAACTTTTTGCGAGAAGTAGGAACTGTAGAAAAGTTCATAGCTGACAATGGACCGCAATATAGATCCAGACAATGGCTAACCACACTGAAGAGAAGAAGGATAAAACCGGTGTTCATATCCCGATACCATGCTGCAAGTAACCCCAGTGAAAGAGTGGTAAAAGAACTGGGAAAATTGTGTAAGATCTATTGCCATAGGCAACACAGAAGTTGGAGTATTTTTCTCAAAGATTTTCAGGACATCCTCAATGAGCTACCACATGGAGCAACTGGTTTATCACCAATTACGGTACTAAAGAATGAACCACCACCAGATCGAGTCAGGGAGCTGGTAGATTTTCCGCGATCAGGAAAGCAGAGGCACACAGAAATTGTCAAGGTTGCGATAGAGCGTATTAAGAAAGCAGCTAAGGATAGGCAGGAGAAGCAGAAAGGAAAGATCCGTAAGATCGAATTGGCAGTAGGAGACAAGGTTCTAATAAAAACTCATCGATTATCAAAGAAGCACAGATTTCTAACTAGCAAATTCTTTACGGTGTACAATGGACCATTCAGAGTGAGGCGGATTGTCCATGAAAATGCTGTACTGATTGAGACGATCAAGGGAAAACAATCGCGTGGGCTTCATCACATTTCTAACATCAAATTATGGAAAAGTTAAGGATAGATCGAAAGTAGGCAATTTATGGTAGATAGTCAGTGTATTTATTTGTGGTGTGTAACGCTGTGCAGGGTCAAATCGAACATAAGAATTTTCAGGCGGGATGTCAGGAAGTATGACGGAATAGACTGGTCGAATGAGTCATCAACAGGAGTCGACAAAGTGGTGTATGTACGTATTTTTTGTCATATGAATGAGGATCAAGCAGAAACGACGTGATGATTAATGAGTGGATAAAGATGGTAGATAAATAGTAGTGGATAAAGGTGATATATAAGGAGAGAAGCGACGTGGAGCAGTGTGATTAATAAAGAGAGATTCGACGTGATGAAACAGTGGTAAATAAAGGTGAGTGGAATTAATAATGTGGAGATGTCTTAGATGTATTTTACAGAGAGGCCTGTGTATGCTGCAATAGAGATTGATGCCAATGGCGAAGGAAGACCAGGAAATGATGGAGTAATGGACGGACGGAGAGCCGAAATACGAATGAAGAGATGAGGACAACTGCACAATGTGAAAGGACATAGAGGGAGTATGAGATCCAGATGGTGAACGTTGTGGAATACTGACGTAAGATGTAATATAAGTGTAGATCTAATTCTTAGCATAACATTTGCGATTTGGCAAAAATAATATTTTTTGTTGTTGTTGAAGCCTGGTACCAATATAACTAATCAAAACGGTACCAATAATGTGTACTGTTATTTTGCAGGTTGAATAATTTGTGTATTTCTGTTCTTAGATGAAATGTCGCAATTCTAAGTTGATATTTAGCATAAAGTGAATGCAGAGGTAAGCCGATGGAGAGAGGTGCCAGAGTGAAAGGACGAATTCGGAGACTGGAATGCTATCTCCGAAACAGCTTCATGTGTTATGTGGTTGAGTATAAGGGAGCAAAGGTATGGTATGTTGTGAGTGTGGAGGTGTTATGAGTATAAGGGAGCAAAGGTATGGTATGTTGTCGTGAGTGTGGTTGTGTTAAGGTTAGCTGACTTCTGGACCTATTCTGTTAGTGTATTAATGGATTGAATGAGAAGGAGAATGTGATGTCTGGTGAGTGAGAGTCGTAGAGTAGTGTGATCAATGCGCACACTCCTGTAAAGGGGATGCTACCGATCTGTAACTAAAACATTATTGTGTATTGTTTGATTTGGATTAACCTCGATGGCAGGTCAGGATCTGACATCAAGTGGATGGTTCACACATGTCCTAGAAATGTTGTTATATATAATAAAATGTAAAATATGTAAAGAGATACTGATTTCAGTGTGTCACAAGCACAAAGGTGCATTGTATGTTGTAGATTTAGAGTCACCAGTTTCTAAAATGTTTATTGTGTTAGGATGTTAAAGTAGTTTAATATTTAATAACATGTGGTAGGTAATTGTGAGCTGTGTAGATTATTTCTTATTTTTTTGTTAGAACACTTTCAAGGGGTATTAATTTCACTCTGTCACAAGCACAAAGGTTCACTGTATATTGTAGTTTTAGAATAAACAGTTTCTAATATTTTCACTGTGATAGGATATTAGAGTAGCCTACTATTTTATGTTGTAATTATGAGCAGTATATATTGCTTATTACTCCTTTTGTTTTTTTTACACTTTCATGTTTTGTATGAGGGACGACGGGTACAATGAATAGCACGAGTGTGGGCTGTATATAGAAAAGAGGCAAATGTTGATGATTGTATGTGTAGAAAATTAGGGTGTATGATTTTATGTTTTTTAGAACAAAGATTCTTTTATTACCAATGTATCTAATAGATCATACATGTAATCAATGAGTATTTAAATAATGTAAGAATATCCTTTTGTATGTAATGTTGCGAGATGCATGGAAGGGTCTGACTGATTGGGTGTCGTAACGCCCATACCGCTAGCGGGCCGAGCTGACGTCGCCATGGCGACGAGCGACAGAGCCGCGGCACTCCCCACTCCACTGTCAGATGAGGTACACTCCACGCGCCCGCTACAGCAGGTCAACGGCCTGGGGCGACACGCACGTACCACTGGCCATTCATAAGTTCCGCCACCCTTACGACTGGGGAAAGTATCCCGCGGAGGCAACAGCGGGTGGTTTCTTCTGCTCAACAGGGCGCGCAGCGGCGCCACGGCAGAATGGACGACGCGCGGCAGAGCCCGGCGGGCATTTGTTACCAGCAACTATTAACTAGTACCGGACTGTGGAGCTGTGAAACAAGATGACTGCTCGTTACGTCTCCATAAGGTGGAAAGTGAAGGACTGGTGTTTCCACGTTGTGAGTGGTGGAAAAGATTTTGTCTTTAGCATACAGGATGATCGTTTTGTTTTGTCTTGACCACTGAACGGTGGGATCCATAAACTTTTGGCAGTGACTTGTTAAGTGTGCTTTGTGAATTGCATGTGGGACGCTTGGTATTCTTGAAGAGGACAGTTGTCGTACGGTGACTAATTATTGTATGAACGCAAGAAACTAGAGTGGGACATTGACATTTGCGTCTGTAGTAGGAGACATTTCTTGAATTGGTGCGGGAATAAGTGCTGTTTGATGGAACTTACGACTTTTAATTACACCATGAACTGAAAGGACAGAACCGTGGGTAATAGTAGTTGTAGGGCCATTTCTGGACGACCAGATCTGTGTGGATGGTACTCTGAGAGTGACTATGACATTTGTGTTTAATCTGAGATACAGTTCACTGTTCAGTGCATGTTCAAAATGCCGCTTTGAGTGACTTAAAGACTTTCGTCCGGGTAACCATGGGAGAGCTTTGACACCGAGACAGTGTTTCTAGGGAACCTGTCAGCAACTTTTTGACCCCAAGAAAATCACAGAATGAAATGTTTCTGTGTGACTCGCAAGATAGGGAATAATGTATTTGTAATTGTGTAAATGTTTTTTTTTATGTGTTTCATTCCTGAAGGGACAGCAAGTGTAATTGTATTTCATTAACATTTGTGTTTAGAATAGTTAGTGTTTGTTTTTTGTTTGTTCTGGGTTATCAAGTTCATGTAGCATGTTTATTAGAAATGCTTTAATTATTAGCCAGTGGCGTAATACTAACGTAGCGGCTCTTGTAGCATTGATCAGTAAGGTTGTCACAGGGGACAAGGGTTTGCATTGCACAACAAATATCGGAATTAACTGATGCATTTTGATGTCATGGACAGTAATGATCTTATTGGCGTGTTGACTGAAGCCACTTATTTGCATTATCACAGTGGTGATATTTCACATTAAAGTGTAACGAAGGCTAGTCGAAATGCAAGTTCTTGTCGTCCAAATGTGTAACAACAGAGAAATGAGCAGTAGAGTAAGATACGAGAGCTACTGGTGGATTCAAGCAGTTATTGCTAAACTATTTACTGTGTGTATTGATCAAAGTTGATCGACTGACGGGCTCAGCAACAGGTATTTGTACTGGTGGATGAGGATAAGGTTAAACTCACAGTCGAGTAGTTGTGGCAATTGCTTAGGTGATGATAGTTAATGGGGTATGACATGATGTCTTAGACGAACTATATTACGTAACCAGTACGTAACTTGTGGTATATTTCATTGTTTTTCTTCTCAGTTTTATTTCTCTGTAGGTTTGAGGTATATTTTAGAGTAATGGTATGGAGCCTGACATTCTACGTGCAACTAGTGTACGAATTTTTTTTTCTTTTGTTGATTTTGTTTTGTATTTAGACATTGCCGTGTAAAGATTATTACAACGCAATTTATGAATGTCAGCTTACTTGGTCTGTGTTAGGACGCTGAGCTATTTAAAATTTCATGAGTACAATTAGTATTTTTCATTTGTTTTAGAATTATTGAAGTTTGGAGTACTCCTAAAAATAACGGAGATCCCGGTAACTAAGCCAATTTTTATCTCACCATTATTTTTTATTTGTATGGCGTGATGTTTTATTTGTAATTTTGATTGTCGTAAACTTTTATGTGTACGTCAATCCGGATTGTGGAGAGTACAATAATGGAACAACTGTGTCAATAATTTGGTAAAGTAACAGCATTTGGTCGTCTATTTGAGGTCACCAGGGGCTAAGGTCTCCGCCTGGTTATTTTGATGACTTGCTATTTTTGTTCTAATAAAGTTTTCTTAAAAAATTTTCGGAACTACCCTCGCATTGCAAGGATAGTACCGTGCCATTTTTTTCTGCATGGGTAGCCGGTGGTGAAAGGGTACAGTACCGCCCGACATTGAAAATAGGTACAAAATACTTCTTATTCTTGTCAGAACAACACATTTTTTGTGTAAAAATAACTCAATTTCAATTAATGCAGCGAAGCCGGATACCAGTGTGGGAAAGAATGACAATTTATTTATTTAAGTGATCGCATGTGCACTCCCACAAAGTAAATCCCTACATCCAGTTTGGTGAGATCTGTGAAATGAATGAATGTATGGTCGTCTGCTAACCACAGATAGTGAATGTGAATATATGATCATCTTTGAGTCGATCCTTTGGCCACCTTTGGTGGGACCAAAGACATGAAATTTACCAGAGCTTTGAGCGCCTGAAATGTGGCTGACCAATACGATAGCAAGGTGCTTCCCCCACCTCGACAGAGGTGCGAGATGACCTATAGAACGGCCATATTTCAGCACTCTGCCGCTGGATCTTGTGCTGTTAAGACCTGTTTTAGTTGTGCTCCGTAATGACGGAAGAGTGGAGACATGGTATGCATGTGGAATATTTAAGAGTAGTTTGAACTAATAATTTCTCTATCTCAGGAACTTTTGTGGGGAGAATTAAATGTCAGGCAGGTAACATTAATGAGATTGTAGTAATCTTCGGAAGTGACCAACGGTCACAATGAAACCACGTGTAGCAATAAGTTGAAATACTTCCGTGTGCTTAAGTTAAGCTGAATTACTAGCGTGTGTACAATAAGTTGAAATATTTAAGAAATAGCGTGTGTACCATAAGCTGAAATATTTAAGAAACGGCGTGTGCAGGACTTGAAATTAGAGACGAGTACTTCCACGTGGTGAGTACTGTGTGAGTCTCAATCTGTGTATGAGACATAGGATAAAGAGAAGTACTCGTCCATGGTATCAGTTGAGGACTCGCGTGTGTGATGAATATGTTCTTAATGTTATTCCGTGTGACGCTAGATTTAAACTCTGAGAGAGAATCAAGGTGAGTCGGCCGTCTATCCAGCAACGCCACTTGGCTTGCATTGCACAGGAAGACGTGCATATATCTCCAGAGTTCATAGTAGGAAAGTAGAATTACAAGTGGGGCAGTGTCGTGTGAACCTGGGATAAATATTAATTGAAGTGGGAAAGCTGAAAGTGATAGTGTTGTGACTATTTAGTGTTGTATTTCATGTTGCAGTGTGATGTATGTCATGTAATTTTGGGTATGTGTGGTTTGCATGGGAGAGTAGCAACGTAGTTTCAAAAGATTAGTGGGTTATGCTTGCTCCTTCTGTGTCGCTCGATCTGGAGGAAAGTTTCGTGATGATGATTGTGAGAGTCGAAGTGCGAGGTATAATGAAAGATCCACCATCCTATCCAGAAAGTGTACTGTAGCGTTAAATAAATTACGAGACCATAATATAGAGATTCATTAATGTAAAGCCATGCGCACTGGGCGGAATTTCTCATATGTTATTGTTGTAGGTTATAGAATTTGTGTGTTTAGGTTAGAGAATTTATCGGAATAAATCAGATAGTGAAAAGAAAGAGATTGGTAGACTTTTCCTTCAAATTGTATGTTGTCATAATGTCCCGAATTTATAATGTGTGCGCCATTCATATTCAGTGGGATGGGCACGTGTTAATAAAAGCCGTTAAATAAAAGACGAAAAGAAAATGTGGTATTGCCAGTGCGTAGTGTACAGTCAGATTTCTGTAAATTATTGATAGTCAGATGCGTGTTTCCGTTGCGTATTAATCTTACAGGAGGATAATTGGTAACTAAATTGTGAGTACGAGAGTTCATGTTACTCGATAAATTAAGAATGAATCCACTCGCTTGGCAGACCACTCATTTTGCAGGCCTGACTGCTTGATGCCACAGTATGAGCGAGGCATGTGGGTGCCTCTCAATGTGCGTCAGTGAAAAAGACCAATAAAAAGGTGTTAGCATGTGGACGTAATGTGCTGTTCCAGTCTCTTCTTTACCTAAGGTCCATCACCGTTCCCTTTGGATCCTTACGTAATTCGGTGCTCTCCGATACACACGATCGAACAGCGGAGGAGTGGTACTCAAACGTCAACTTTACGTTACAATATGTTCGGATGTAATTAACATTTTACAATGCAACAAACGTTACTGATTACGTATTTATTTATATGTTCAGATGTGCTAACAAAACTAACGTGGTTCCATTTAAAAAAACGTAGGTTTGTGTTAAAAAACATACTTCCGTGCATTTTTCAAAGTTCTAGTTATATATATCTCGCGAAATAAGCATCAAACGAAAAAAAAATACAAAGAACGAAACTCGCCTAGCTTGAGGGGGAAACCAGATTGCGCCATTTAGGCCCGCTAGAGGGCGCTGCCATAGGTCAAACGAATATCAACTGCGTTCTTTTTAAAAATAGGAACCCCCATTTTTCTGACATATTCGTGTAGTTCGTAAAGAAATATGAATGTTTTAGCAGGACCACTTTTTTCACTTTGTGGTAGATGGCGCTGTAATAGTCACAAAGTATAAGTATGTGGTATCACGTAACATTCCTCCAGTCCGAGCGGTTGTAGGCGCTACAGTCTGGAACCGCGTGACCACTATGGTCACAGGTTCGAATCCTGCCTCGGGCATGGATGTGTGTGATGTCCTTAGGTTAGTTAGGTTTAAGTAGTTCTAAGTTCTAGGGGACTGATGACCTCAGAAGTTAAGTCCCATAGTGCTCAGAGCCATTTGAACCATTTGAATTCCGCCAGTGTGGACGGTATTTGCTTCGCGATACATTACCCGTGTTAAAATGGACCGCTTACCAATTGCGGAAAAGATCGATATCGTGTTGATGTATAGCTATTAAGATTAAAATGCCCAACGGGCCTGTGCTATGTAAGCTACTCGTCATCCTGGACGACGACATCCAAGTGTCTGGACCGTTCGCCGAATAGTTACGTTATTTAAGGAAACAGGAAATGTTCAGCCACATATTAAACGTCAACCAGGACCTTCAACAAATGATGACGCCCAAGTAGGTGTTTTAGCTGCTGTCGCGGCTAATCCGCACATCATTAGCAGACAAACTGCGCGAGAAACGGGAATCTCAGAAACGTCGGTGTTTAGAATGCTACATCAACATCGATTGCACCCGTACCATATTTCTATGCACCAGGAATTGCATGGCGACAACTTTGAACGTCGTGTATAGTTCTGCCACTGGGCACAAGAGAAATTACGGGACGATGACAGATTTTTTGCACGCATTCTATTTAGCGACGAAGCGTCACTCACCAACAGCGGTAATCTAAACCGGCATAATATGCACTATTGGGCAACGAAATATCCACGATGGCTCCGACAACTGGAACATCAGCATGACAGGATGGCGATGTACTTCCAACATGATTGATGTCCGGCACATAGCTCGCGTGCGGTTGAAGCGGTATTGAATAGCATGTTTTATGACAGGTGGATTGGTCGTCGAAGCACCATACCATGGCCCGCACGTTCACCGGTTCTGACGTCCCCGGATATCTTTCTGTGAGGAGAGTTGAAGAATATTTGCTATCGTGATCGACCGGCAACGGATGACAACATGCGTCAGCGCATTGTCAATGCAAGTGCGAAAATTACGGAAGGCGAACTACTCGCTGTTGAGAGGAATGTCGTTACACGTATTGCCAAATGCATTGTGGTTGACGGACCCCATTTTGAGCATTTATTGCATTAATGTGGTATTTACAGATAATCACGTCGTAACATCATACGTTCTCAGAAATGATAAGTTCACAAAGATACATGTATCACATTGGAACAACCTAAATAAATTGTTCAAACGTACTTACGTTCTGTATTTTAATTTAATAAACCTACCTGTCACCAACTGTTCGTCTAATATTGTGAGCCATATGTTTGTGACTATTACAGCGCCATCTATCACAAAGGGAAAAAGGTGGTCCAACTAAAACACTCATATTTCTTTACGTACTACAAAAATATGTAATAAAAATGGGGGTTCAAATTAAAAAAAAAAGCAGTTGATATCCGTTTGACCTATGGTAGCGCCATCTAGCGGGCCAACCATAGCGCCATCTGGTTTCTCCCTTAAAGCTAGACAAAGTTTTGCGTTTCACGCTTATTTCGTGAGATATTTGGCCCAGTCACGATCAATAGACCACTATATATATATATATATATATATATATATACTACTGGCCATTAAAATTGCTACACCAAGAAGAAATGCAGGTGATAAACGGGTATTCAGTATTCATTGGACAAATATATTATACTAGGACTGACATGTGATTACATTTTGACGCGGTTTGGGTGCATAGATCCCGAGAAATCAGTACCCAGAACACCCACCGCTGGCCGTAATAAAGGCCTTGTTACGCGTGGGCATTGAGTCAAAAAGATGGCGTGTACATGTACAGCTGCCCATGCAGCTTCAAGACGATAGCACAGTTCATCAAGAGCAGTGACTGGCGTATTGTGACGAGCCAGTTGCTCGGCCGCCATTGACCAGACGTTTTTAATTGGTGAGAGATCTGGAGAATGTGCTGTCCAGGGCAGCAGACGAACATTTTCTGTATCCAGAAAGGCCCATACAGGACCTGCAACATGCGATCGTGCATTATCCTGCTAAAATGTGGGGTTTCGCAGGATTGAATGAAGGGTAGAGCCACGGATCGTAACACATCTGAAATGTAACGTCCAATGCGAACAAGAGGTGACCGAGACATGTAAGCAAAAGCACCCTATACCATCACGTCAGGTGATACGCCAGTATGGCGATGACGACGAATACACGCTTCCAATGTGCGTTCACCGCGATGTCGCCAAACACGGATGTGACCATCATGATGCTGTAAACAGAACTTGGATTCATCCGAAAATATGACGTTTTGCCATTCGTGTACCCAGGTTCGTCGTTGAGTGCACCATCGCAGCGCTCCTGTCTGTGATGCAGCCTCAAGGGTAACCGCAGTCATGGTCTCTGAGCTTATAGTCCATGCTGCTGCAAACGCCGTCGAACTGTTCGTTCAGATGGTTGTTGTCTTGCAAACGACCCATCTGTTGACTGAGGGATCGAGACGTTGCTGCACGATCCGTTACAAATAAAATGGCTCTGAGCACTATGGGACTCAACTGCTGAGGTCATTAGTCCCCTAGAACTTAGAACTAGTTAAACCTAACTAACCTAAGGACATCACAAACATTCATGCCCGAGGCAGGATTCGAACCTGCGACCGTAGCGGTCTTGGGGTTCCAGACTGCAGCGCCTTTAACCGCACGGCCACTTCGGCCGGCGATCCGTTACAGCCATGCGGATAAGATGCCTGTCATCTCGACTGCTAGTGATACGAGGCCGTTGGGATACAGCAAGGCGTTCCATATTACCCTCCTGAAATCACCGATTCCATATTCTGCTAACAGTCATTGGATCTCGACCAATGCGAGCAGCAATGTCTCGATACGATAAACCGCAATCGCGATAGGCTACAATCCGACCTTTATCGATGTCGGAAACGTGATGGTACGCATTTCTCTTCCTTGTGCGAGGCATCACAACAACGTTTCACCAGGATACGCCGGTCAACTGCTGTTTGTGTATGAGAAATCGGTTGGAAACTTTCCCCATGTCAGCACGTTGTAGGTGTCGTGTCGCCACCGGCGCCAACCTTGTGTGAATGCTCTGAAGAGCTAATAATTTGCATGTCACAGCATATTCTTCCTGTCGGTTAAATTTCGCGTCTGTAGTACGTCATCTTCGTGGTGTAGCAATTTTAATGGCCATTAGTGTGTGTGTCTTTGGGTACAACGGGTCTGAGAATTAACTTATTATTGAGAATTGTGCCCCATTTGTTGATTTGACTATGTAGTGACCATAATTTTGGTATATTCTTTTACATACATTCTTCCGACTTAAGTGTTGAGAAGACAAGAAACGTCGATATTTATGATCATTGCAGGGCCAGCATTGGTTTCCGATGTTCCGCACCCAACCGTGATCTTGTATGCTGTACCTTGGGCGCGTAATTAGATTGAGAGAATTGCCTATTCTGAGGTTCGCCACTCGCTATCTTTGTCGGAGCCTGTATTGCTCGATCCCCGGCACTTGGCCTAGCCCTCCCACGTACATTCCCACTTAACGATAAATCCAGACTTGAGTAGGACCATATCAAAAATGTAGAGTTGTAAAATTTACGACGGTTTATTAACAATCTAACGTTTTTGCCCCTTTAGTTTTCTACGTTTCAAGGACAATCTGCTGTAGTTGCTGATGGAGCCTTCTGCACTGTGCGGGCAGGCGGTGGTGGCGTGGGCGTGGCTGCTGGCGGCCGGCTACTCGTCGCCGCGGCTGCTGTGGATGAAGACGGTGCGGCTGGGCAATCAGACGCTGTGCGCGCCGGACCGGTCGCGCTACGACCAGGGCCTGCTGGACGGGCTCACGTTCGGCCTGCTGTACGTGCTGCCGCTCGCCGTCATGCTGGCGCTCTACTCGCGCATCTCCGTGGCGCTCTGGCGCAGCAGCCGCGGTCTCTCGCCGGCGGGGCACTGCCACCAGGTACCGTAGCCTCGACCACCTGCTGTGCAGGCGCACCAACGTTGCCCCTGTAACTTGACTTTTGCTGCTTGCACCCAATGAAAATCAAAATTTATAAATCCTGTGCCTCAGAAACTCTCCCTTTGCTAGTTTAGGATCAGAGGAACATTTTAAAACAAGTGACGCACACATACTTTCGCGGCGTAATGATTTAGTCATCAGACCTGCCAGGGTAGCCGAGAATGCTAATGCGCTGCTTCCTGGACTCGGGTAGGCGTGCCGGCCCCGAATCGAATCCCCCCGGCGGACTAACGACGAGGGCCGGTATGCCGGCCAGCCGGGATGTAGTTTTTAAGCGCTTTTCCACATCCCACTAGGTGAATACCGGGCTGGTCCCCACGTTCCGCCTCAGTTACTCGACTCTCAGACATTTGAAATCGTTCGCACTCTTTCATAGCTTACACTAGACGCTTGCAGCTGGGCTACACTAATTCCGTCCTGAGGGGTTCGGGGTGGCGACAGGAAGGGCATCCGACCACCCTCTGACACTAACATTGCCAAATCCATAGTAACTAGGCCGACCCCGCTTTGAAGCGGGACAATGGCCCAAAGAAGCCGATGATGAATGATTTAATCATCAGATATCACGCATGCAGCAGTACAACATTTCTCGGCAGTATACTTTCGCCTATCTTCAAAGTGAGTTGATAGAATGAAGTAACTGCATGAGAGCTGCGCCACAATGCCTAAGGTCACACAGTGCGCAAGGGTAAATGGTCCAGAATGGAATTTTCTCTCTGCAGCGAAGTGTAAGCTCACATGAAACTTCAAGATCACAACTGTATGCTGCACTGAGACACGAACTCGGGATCTTTGAGGATGGGACATGAGTTGTGCTTGGGTAGCTCAGTCAGCCAGCAAGGTAGCGTGTTGGCTGACTGCCCCTGTAATTAAAAAAATAAAAAAAACTGATTGAAAGGATCAAAGATGAAGTTGAACGGGTATCATGTGACATCCACCTCGACTAAACCCAACGAAAAATAACGAACAAAATTGACAAAAAAAGCGAAAGAAAAGTAGGGTCAGCACCTGCCTGAGAAAGGCGGAGGTCCCGAGTTCAAGTCTCGATCTGGCACACAGTTCTAGTCTGCAAGGAAGTTTCGTATCAGCACGCAATCGGCTACAGAGTGTTAATTTCGTTTTGGAAACATCCTCCGGCTGTGACTAAGCCGTGTCTCTGCAGTAGCCTTTCTTCCAGGGATGCTAGTATTGCAAGTTTCGCAGGAGAGGTGCTGTGAAGTTTGGGAGGTAGGAGACGAAGTACTGGCGGAAGTGGAGCTGTGAGGACGGGTTGTGCGACAAGCTTGGGCAGCTCAGTCGGTACAGCACTTTCCTGCGAAAGGCAAGGGTTCCGATTTGTCGGTGCAATAAACAGTTTCAATCTGTCAGGTAGTTTCAGAGTAAAAGATGTTGATTTGTGTCAAAGACCGCAAATCTAGCGACATCTTAACGAGTCGAAGTTGTGGTGTTCCTTTTTTCTCTCATCTGTATGCTGCATGAGAATGTCGAAACTGTAGCGTCGACTTCATCTAGGACTCGGTACTGAAGGATTTGATTAGTAGGTAGCGGTTTCAGCGTGGACAAAGAATGGAATGTGGAGCTTTCTTCGATATACTCAGAAAGACGTCGCCGCTATGCTGCATATCTCTGTATCGATCGAGCATCGGACCACAATTTCAGTTCGCACAAAGCTCCATTCCTTCTGTACTCTTCGACACGAGCGCAGAATTTAGAATAGCGGATGTGAGTGCTGTTTCTGCCGTCTGTCACTTCACGCGGCAGATGGGGGAAAGGCTATGATCGAAACATTAGTTGAAGAAGTGGAATTTCTGCTGCTGCACCCCCGAACTCTAATCGATCGGCCCAAAATACGCTTTCCACTAACTACGTGTCTCTGAATTTTGTTGGACCCGAGGTGAGCTAGGAATGAAACAATAAGGCTTATGAAACTAAAATCGTAAGTTCGTAGGCTGTAGTCAGTTAACGTAAATTTTCCTTGTATGGTACCAATCATATCATACAGTAACCGTCACTGAATAAAACTTACTTTTCAGGCTCGACTTTGGTGGTCATTTTCTTGGTATGTTGGTATAGTGTACTATCCGGGGTTTGTTTCATTCTTCCATGACGTCTTTACTAAGAATGACATCGCGCTACAATTCAGGAAAACCATTTAAGATGTTGCCTCCTATGGTGGACGGAGTGAGAAATTCTAATTTATTTAGTGGGGTGAAAGGAGTGGCGATCTGCTGTTGTCCATAGCCAAAAACAGTGTAACCCATGATTTGTAGTCATCGACAAAGGGAGAGTATAGCCCTGTTTCCCTCGTGCGAGCCCTGGGTCGTTGTTTGTTCTATCCGTACGACTCTTACGATGACAGCGAGGATGGTACGAAGCTACAGCCAAGCTCCTTATCACATATTATGGTGTTTTAATATTGGAATGGTGTGTCGTCCACCACTGGTTGCTTCTACTGCCCAAGCAGAGTGTGACGTTCGTGCACCAAGATGCATGTCGCAAGTACCATACCGCTCTCGCCGATAAATACTTATTTGCCATCACTGCAGTCACAGTCCGCCTTGTAAACGACGGAAGGATGCAGAGAATCTATACCGTCCCTTGTGGAACCTAACTCATTCTGGAGAATACGGTTGCTGTAGATGGTCGTGAAATCAAGCGAAAATGTTTTCCTATTCTGTCACACACTCTTTACGCATTCTGCTGGCTGCCGTTTATCTATGTCCTGCCGGTAGTTCGTTCTTTTATTGCTTGCCATTACTCTGCATATAAATTTAGGAGTATAGACATTGTCGCAAAGCGTTCTTCTCACCCGTTTAAGCTCAGATGTTAAATTGTGAACATTACTTATATACTGTGGTTGACTGATCAGAGGTTGGATGACAGTTCTTCTGTGCCGGGATTGTGGTGCGATTTTGCATGTAAATACCTGTCCGTATGTGTTTGCTTCCAAATACTCAAGTTATAGCGTACCATCGAATATCATTTACGCTTTCACATCTAGGAATGGGACTGCACAATGATATCTACTTACTGCAGCATAACCTGAATCTTTCTGCTCAGGGTGTTCAGATAAGAACCCGCTGCAGGTCACATTCCTCGTAGAGAGTGTGTCGTTCACGTGTCTGAAACAACATCATGGACGTTCTAAAGCTAAACTGCCGTTACAAATATTCAGTGGGACAATTGATAATAGCAGAGCTCAAATCCTTGTGCTGCAGGAAACCAATATAATAAAGTTAATCACACCTTGCACCGCAAGACTAGTTATACAAACGATTTTCCGGAATTGTGACATGTCTCGCTCATTAGAGTAGTCATGATTAAATGTCAATGGATCATGGACAAACAAAGTACATCACTGGACTCAAAGGAAAGTCACTAAAGCCATGTCCGAAATGTTATATATTTTGTACAGGAAAACATGGCTCTAAACTGAAAAACGTTTTATGTTAAAAAATAAATTTGCACGAAATGAAACCAACGTATTCAAAAATAAACGCAGTGTCTTAAAAAACAGTGCTCAGACACTGAAAGCCAAAGCAATACATCTCCATTGGAAAGCAATACAACAGCGATTCTGCATGTCATAGATCCTAAAAGACCTTCACACTTTCCTGAATGTATGTGGCACCAGATGGCTGTGTACAGGTGACTCAGTATCCATACATCACAGCCCAGTGTTCAGTGGGCGAGTTTGGAGCTGGCGCTCGATATCGTCTTTCCATAAAGATCAGCCGAATTGATGGCCGAACATCAACGAGAGTTCGCTGCAATATTCCTCTAACCGCTGTAGCATCATATGGACTTGGGAGATCAGCGGTTATCCTGCTGGAAGATGCTATCTGCGTCGGGAAAGACCTCAAGCATGAGGGAACGCAGCTGGGCCGATATGATGTTCACGTAGCCCACAGCTGTCAAGGCGCCTTCGCTCACTATCACAGCCCTCATGGTAGCCCAGGTGAATGTGCCCTATAGCATAACACTGCCTCCACCGACCTACACTACTGGCCATTAAAATTGCTACGCCAAGAAGAAATGCAGATCATAAACGGGTATTCATTGGACAAATATATTACACTAGAACTGACAAGTGATTACATTTTCACGCAATTTGGGTGCATAGATACTGAGAAATCAGTACCCAGAAGATCCACCTCTGGCCGTAATAGCGGCCTTGACACACCTGGGCATTGAGTCAAACAGAGCCTGGATGGCGTGTACAGGTACAGCTGCCCATGCAGCTTCGACACGATACCACAGTTCATCAAGAGTAGTGACTGGCGTATTGTGACGAGCCAGTTGCTCGGCCACCACTGACCAGACGTTTTCAATTGGTGAGAGATCTGGAGAATGTGCTGGCCAGGACAGCAGTCGAAAATTTTCTGCATCCAGAAAGGCCCGTACAGGACCTGCAACATGCGGTCGTACGTTATCCTGCTGAAATGTAGGGTTTCGCAGGGATAGAATGATGGGTAGAGCCACAGGTCGTAACACATCTGAAATGTAACGTCCACCGTTCAAAGTGCCGTCAATGCGAACAAGAGCTGATAGAGACGTGTAACCAATGGCACACCATACCATCACTCTGGGTGATACGCCAGTATGGCGATGACGAATACAAGCTTCCAATGTGCGTTCACAGGGATGCGACCACCATGATGCTGTAAACAGAACCTGGATTCATCCGAAAAAATGACGTTTTGCCATTCGTGCACCCAGGTTCGTCGTTGAGTACACCATCGCAGGCGCTCTTGTCTGTGATGCAGCGTCAAGGGTAACCACAGCCATGGTCTCCGAGCTGATAGTCCATGCTGCTGCAAACGTCGTCGAACTGTTCGTGCAGATGGTTGTTGTCTGTTGACTCTGGGATCGAGGCGTGGCTGCACGATCCATTACAGTCATGCGGATAAGATGCCTGTCATCTCTACTGCTGGTGATACGAGGCCGTTGGGATCCTCCTGAACCCACTGATTCCATATTCTGCTAACAGTAATTGGATCTCGACCAAAGCGAGCAGCAATGTCGCGATACGATAAACCGCAATCGCGATAGTCTACAATCTGACCATTAACAAAGTCGGAAACATAATGTTACGCATTTCTCCTCCTTACACGAGGTATCACAACAACGTTTCAGCAGGCAACGTTGGTCCACTGCTTTTTGTATATGAGAAATCGGTTGGAAACATTCTTCATGTTAGCACTTTGTAGGTGTCGCCACCGGCGCCAACCTTATGTGAATGCTCTGAAAAGCTAATCATTTGCGTATCACAACATCTTCTTCCTGTCGGTTAAATTTCGCTTCTGTAGCACATCTTCGTGGTGTAGCAATTTTAATGTCCAGTAGTGTAAATAAGTTGCGTGTCGCATGATTCGAGCAGCCGTTAGCCTGGCATATTAGGATATGACCTTCGACCTGCTGCGGAGGCACATATTCAACAATTTACGCTGATCGCTGTAGTCGAAAACATGTTCCTCGTCGTTCAACTACTGCCCATAGATGATAACGGCAGTAGTTGCCGACTAGCCTATTGGCTTCGCTGTTTAGCGATATTCTCGTTCCAAGGCGCTGCTGCCCTTTGACAATGTCCCATATGACCATGGACTTACCCTTATCGTCGCTAGACTGAGTCTCCAGTCGTCTCTGCCCTGTTTATTTACTTTCCTCGCCGCGTTACGTGCTCTTTACACCGACTGGTGGCTTTCGGCCTTATGGCGGATAGAGGTTATTTGTTTGGCCTCATCAGTGTGAGTTTCAAAATCATAATTGTTCATATACTCTTCTACCTGGGTCATCCGACGTCAGACAAATCCTGTCAGTGAAGGTTCCATTCCAAGTGTTGCCTCTCACATCTTCTCTGACCTATCCCCACTGTGGTGAGGTTTTCGTATTGTTGCGTTCTGCAGACCTATAGGGCCTAATGTGATGGCATGGAGACAGTTTGTGTACTGTCGGCTAGACAGAGACCTCCTAGTGACCTCTAAAAACGAAGCACGCTATTACGACACCCTCTCCTCAGGGAAACTAGAAGCTATAATTTGGAGGCAGCGTTAATCAGCTTATGCTGTTCATCATGGGTGGTCACTACTGTGTAGATCTTCTTTATTTTGTGTCTCACGAAACGTTTACTGTTACTACGGTACTGCTACAGTGTACTCCACTTTCAGCGGCCAACCTCCCGTATTAATAGCCGTTCTTATGATAAAGAAGCTATGAACTTCAGGCGTAACGTTGAAACGAGGCTTCGAGGCCGACAGACAGCCGACAAGTAGTATTGTTCTTTACACCACCTCTCGTTCCCCACACGGAAGGCGATGAGATGCAGTATTTTCACACCGCCACATCTCGTCACATGAAACACTGATTTGAGTAACGGAAGAGGCCAAGAGCCATTTATTTGTCAATGTATAGTAAATAACTACGCATTGTTATAATGTATTTTGACGATTTACAAGGAGAAATGAATCCAGTGCTACTGACGCGCCTAAGAAAGCATAGACTAATTCAACGCGCATGTAAAAACGTCGATATTAAAGACAGACTCTGAAGACACTTGAATATTACAAAAAACAAGCGCGCAAAGCATTGTCACTGCCGGACGATCTCTCTGTCTTTTTATCTCCTGTATAATAAGGACGCACCATTACATAGGCGTCATTACAAGATTTGTAATTTTTTTAAATTTGTTGATAAATACTGTAATTTTGTAGCGTGTGTGACTAGAATGTGTGAAAAACACAGAGTGGTTAATGAATGGACATTTCAACGCGATTACTAAACTTTTCAAACCACTCAAGCTCAGTCATTGTTATTGACATAAGCGCTAACATGTTATACGTACGTCCAAGTTCGTAATTAAAATGTCAAATACTCAAATTTGTATTTGCTTAATCATTTACTTTCTATGTGCCAATTTTTTTTTCCTTTTTTTCTTTTTTTTTTTTTCTACACAAACAGAGCCAACCGTGTCCGACGCGTCATTGTGTGGACAGAACAGTCGAGGCCGACGTTAACATACTACTTATACCCCCCCCCCCTCCCCTCTTGCAATATTCGTCAAACTATTTTAAACTGGTCCTTGGGCACATTTTCAGTGCGAGTGACGTCCGGGAATTTCTTAGCAAACTTCTCTAATCGCACGTCGCTCGCACAAAGCTTCACTGTTCCACAATAGTACGCGACACTTCCTAAACGGGAAAGGGAGCCAAGCAAATATATGTCGCTTCCTCTTCTCAATCTGATGCTTAAATAATAATAATAATGATATTTCCTTACATCAGACACCGGAGAGACAGTTCACTCGACGGAGTTACCCTGAGAATGCTTGTTTACGCTTACTTCAGTTAATAAGGTGGCCCGTCTCAGGAGGTGGGTGGTGAGTGCGAATGGCCTCACTCTCAATTTCAAATATATTCAGTTCTGTTCATCTAGAGGTACTACACCACTGGTAAGTGTAACACATAGTGACAAAATTATAAGCAGGGTGTAAAGTTAAAAACTTTAGGTTTTCTATGCTGATGAGATTTTAAAAGGGGAGAAGTACATTTTGGAACTCCTAAAACAATTTAGTACAGTTGCATTTGCACTTAGGATAATTGCAGCTCTTAGGGACAGACAAATCAGTAAGTTCACATATTTCGCATATTTTCATTCAATAATGACATATGGAATAGCGTTGTGGGGTAACTCATGTTCCAGAAACAAAGCCTTTATTGATAAAAACCGTGCTGTAATAATAATATCTGGTGCTTATCAAACAATTACTTTGTAAACATCTGCTTAAGGTATCACTCATTCTAATACTTCACAGCGTGTTTATTCCCTCATCATATCTTCTGAAAATAATCCACTCCAGTTCAAAAGGGACAACACTGTGCAAAATTACAATACCAGAAGAAGAAATGAGATTAACTACTCCACGTTAAGATGGTCTTTAGCACAAAAAGAGGTGCACAATGGTTGCAACCAATAATTTCGCCTCGCGGTGTAGCCGAGCGATCTAGCCGCCTCGTCACGGTTCACGCGGCTCCACCCGCAGGAGGTTCGAGTCCTCCCTCGCGCATTTGTGTGTGTTGTCCTTAGCATAAGTTAGTTAGATTACGTAGTGTGTAAGCTTATGGACCGATGGCCTCAGGAGTTTAGTCTCATAAGACTTACCACAAATTTCCAACATTTTTGATAACTTACCACGGAGTCTTAACACGTGACAGACAGCATACTAAAATTTTAAAACAATCACAACTCACTGTATTCTGCAGAAGAATGTTTCCTGATGTAGTAAAAAGTTGTAAATGATCAGCCTGTAACCATATTTACAAATTAATTTGTTTTTGGATGTAAAATGACTCGTTCCACATCATTACGTTATACCGTGCTAATGATCCTTGAAACATGAAACTGACTTCATCAACGCACCAGTGGTGTGGTAGGCGCCTGATTTACACGCTTTCAAGTGACGCTCACTCACTGCGAGTAGTCGATTTTGAAGTCAAAGTCGCTCATGTAAAATGGGCTATAATCAATTGGTGAATGATAAAAGCTTACTAGCCCTACCAACATTTCAAAGACAAGCCAAACACGTTTTTGTAATCGTTCCTTCCACCTCTGCCACAGCCCTGGTCCCGGGAAACTGTTTGACACTTGTCCTGTCACGACCATAATAGTCAAAAGGGAGCCGCTGACGCACCATCAAGTGAAAGATCCGTTGACCAGCCATTCAAAAATAGCCAATCGTAGTAATATCTGTTGCTTTTTAGCTTGCAGTGAGATCAGCCAGAGTCGTATCGTGGGATCAATATGTCTCAAACAATTTCCTGGCTGCTCTTATTTAGAGTAGTTTCCGTATATCATTTCTAGACCCTGCCTTAGCAAGTCAGCAGTGATCTCTTCATACACCCTTTCTGAATCTCAGCTGCTGCTTTAAAATATTGCCTTACTTTGTTCCTCGTATTAGATACATAATAAATAAGTGTATAATAAGAAGGGAAGAAAGAATCTGTTGATTGGCATACACGAAATAATAATTAAAAAAAACTAGAACTAAAGGCGGATTAAAGCGTAAAGATTTTAAAGGTTTCGATTACAAACAAGGTCATGAGGAACGTCTGTGATAAACTTACTCTCAAAACAGCGATTAAAAGAAATAAACTAATAATAAATCATCGCTAGACATAGAACTATCAGGAATATGTCCCACAAACGTACAGTTCTCCGTCCGACCAGGCCTCAGAATTCCCAACGGTACCGACCGGCCGCCGTGTCATCCTCAGCCCACAGGCGTCACTGGATGCCGGTATGGAGGGGCATGTGGTCAGCACATCACTCCCCCGGCCGTGCGTCCGTTTACGAGATCGGAGCCGCTAATTCTCAATCAAGTAGCTCCTCAGTTCACCTCGTAAGGGCTGAGTTCACCCCGCGTACCAACAGCGCTCGGTAGACTGGATGGTCACCCATCCAAGTGCTAGCCCAGCCCGACTGCGCTTAACTTCGGTAATCTAACGGGAACAGTTTTTACCACTGCGGCGAGGCCGTTGGCTAGAAATATACAACACTGGAAATAATATAGAACACAGGACATACCGGTACCACAGAATGAACAATTCATATAGATAGACATCATGTTTACGCCAATGACTTTAAACTTTTTATTTCCACTACTGCAATTTCGGCCTTAGGGCCATTGTCAAGTGCAGGTGTTTTGGATTTAACCATGTCAACTTTATACAAGCTGACACATTTGTATAAAGATGACATGGCTTAAAGCCAAAACGTCTGCACCTGATAATGGCCCAAAGGCCGAAATAGCAATGGTGGAAATAAAAAGTTTAACAGTCACTGGCGTAAACATGATGTCTTTAAAAAAAATTTACGTGACTGTGAATTCCAGTTATGAAAAGTTAATTCATTTAAGCATGGAATTTATTATTTGCGCTTTTATAAAAAGTTGAATGTAGTTCAACCTGAGTTCTGTCATGCGAATCGCTTTCGTCGAATCAAAGTGTAATATTACAATAAAAGCGGCGCTGACATGAGATACTTGCTGTAACACTAACATTTTATATGAATACAAGTTGGTAACAGTATTCATCGTCTCAATGATCAAGTTATTTTATTAACGTTTCATTGTATTAATAAAGGAAATGAATTTATTGTATGAACTCAGGACCATTGTGAATATTTTGCTAATAAAACCGTCTAGATTGCTTATTAATATTTCTTTATTTATTACGACGTTTCGACTGCTGCCATCGACAGATACGATAAAGCTTAGGAGTTATCAAGGAAGGTTCTGTGTCAGTACCATAATCTATGTCTAATCGCGTCAATTAATTCCCCGACTAGGCAAAGGTTTTTATACTAACACAGAACCTCCTTTTAAAAGTTCTAAGCTTTTCGATATCTGTTGATGGTTTCAGTCGTAATAAGTAAAGAAATTTTAATAAGCGGTCTGAGCGGTATCATTCACAAAAGAATGTTTTATTCGCCACTGAAGATTTTGTCTGTACAAGTCGATGTAGTGTAACTCATTGGACAAAGATTTCAATAACCAAAGAGTGAATGCAGTATTTGTTGTTGTGTGTCTTCCAGTGTGTGTTCTCAGTATCCGAGCATTCCATAATTTCTATTGACTTTTCTTATCAATGTTTTCCAGTAGCTGGCATTTACTTGCATTGGGCATCGAATTTGAGGCACAATCAGTTTCAGTTAATTTGATGTGGTATAGCACCTCAATATCTTTTATTGAAGCAAACTATCTTCTGATTTTCCTTTGCAATTAACTCTTTCTTAATCCCCTAGAAACAAATGTGTTACCATTTGTGGGTTAGATCATCTACTAACATGTAAATAAACAATGCAATCGGAAAATCATTTGGCAAAGAATTCTGAGTGTTTAGAAAATCAAGAAAGTATGATTTAAAAAAAATAATAAAAATACGTTCATTTTTATATGTCGGGTTGTTCACAAAATGTAGGTTCATAAAAACTGCAGAATATACAACTACAGATTCATAGATAATTGTCTACTACTGTGTCAGTCAACTATACTGCACGTTCACAAGTTCATACAGAAGAAAACCAACTTTCCAATGGAAAAGAAGCTTCTACGTGGCTGAAATACTTAAACATCCCACCTGAATGAAGATGGGGAAGGTCCCTCACCTGCCAAGGAACGTTATTTGAAAAGTGGCAAAGCATCTGGGTGGCACAGCAAAAGTCGCTGGCCAAGGCAAATAGGGTTCCACTTCACCGTGAGTGGGCGGCTTCTTTACTTCAAAAGTAGGAGCCAGGCGGCAGGGAAACGGGTTAAACGGCACAGCGAAAGGCCTCTTAATTGGACATGAGAGTAGAGAGGAGTTGCATTTACTTTGTAAAACCTAGTTCCCGGCGTAATTTTCTGGGCCTGAACGTTGCATCGTCCAACAAAATTTAATCAGTTCTCTTTATCATTTATGAGAACAGCAATATTCTTGTTTACGGTAAAGCTATGAAAATGATGATTAGGATGGAAAGCTACCTGAAATTTTGGTTATTTCAACATTACATAAATAATAGATTAATACGAGACAGTAATGCAAGTCTAAGTTTCGTATCACCCTGTTTGATACCAGGAAAACCAATGACACGGATGAGAGCCATAGGAACAGTCTCGAAGAGAATAAGACACTAGCGGTGAAAACATTGCGAACAAAGTCGATACACAATTACTATGCATGTAACAATACGAAACAGTTATTTGGACAGTTGTCTTATGAAGGCCAAGAAACATAAGTGGTTGTTTGAAAGAGACTGAAAGAACAATATTAATAATAAGACCGTGATAAGCGCATGTTACACCGTAAAGCGACAGACAAAATCTCTAGGCTTAAGAAGCAATGTGATAGAATACAGAATCCGTGATGGAGTTTTTAGTGCGATATCGTACTAACAGTCCTAACAAGACAAAATACAAATCTTGTTTAAAATAGCTTATAATAATAGGGTCCTCACGTAAATGTAATGTGAACATCGTGCTAGGAATACGTATTCCGTGTAAGAAATGCTACATGTAAAATCAAGTAAATAAAAGAGACAGATGAATTGTCAAAACAAAAATGATTACATCAGTTAAAAAACGTCATCTCACGTGAAAGCCGTATATAGAATCTGTATATCAGGTATGTATTATGTAAGGAAGTGATTATACATGCGTAAAATATTAAGGTTAAGATAAAACATTACAGAAAATGAAAGTAACCAAGCATATGTAACATGATCAAGGTCTAACACCAATACACACTCAAGTAGAAACTGGCTAAGTAGTCTGCTTAATGACATGGTTAAAAGATGTACACGTCGCAGTTCAGTTTTTCCTTTTTTTTTTTTTTTGTAGGTCCCCAGAATTAATTTTGTACTCACCAGAAAAAGGAAACGAATTAATATGCTGACTTTATGTCGCACAGTATTGTCTAAAGTATTTTTAGTGCAAATACCCACGCCCACTTCAGTGTTGTGATTATTCTGTCAGACATAAGAGAGGTGTATGGCGGAGAATCTTAACATTTTTCTTCTTTTCATAAAGTAACATCTCTATCCCAGATGTCGAGTTTCGGACGTTATTTTGTCCATCATACTAGACGAATATCCGTTATTGACAGTTATGTGTTTGAAGACAAAAAAAATGGCTCTGAGCACTATGGGACTTAACATCTGTGATCATCAGTCCCCTAGAACTTAGAACTACTTAACTAACCTAAGGACATCACACACATCCATGCTCGAGGCAGGATTCGAACCTGCGACCGTAGCGGTCACGCGGTTCCAGACTGTAGCGCCTAGAACCGCTCGGCCACCCCGGCCGGCTTCTGAAGACAAGTTCTTTGTGTTCAAGGGGAATGCTAACCCATCTGTGGCACCTTTTTTCTTTTTTTTTTTTTGGGGGGGGGGTCTTAAGTCTTTTGACTGGCTTGGTACGGCCAGCCCCGAATTTCTCTCCTGTGCCAAACTCTTCGTCTCAGTTATTTGTTGGATACACTCCAATCTACGACTTTCCTTACAGTCTTGAACCTCTACAGCATTCTCTTGTACCGTGGATGTTAAGCAAGTTTCTCTCCTCATCGGTTATGTGAAGAACCTCCTCATCTTTTATGTTATGTCCAACTAATTTTCAAAATTCTGCTCAACCATCGCATCTCAAAAGATGGTTTTCCCACAGCCCATGAGACACTTCTACATAATGCCGTGCTCCAAACGTACGTTCTCAGAAATTTGCTGTCACGACCACTTTGTAAGTTACTGATGATGTTGATGATGTTTGGTTTGTGGGGCGCTCAATTGCGCTGTTATCAGCGCCTGTACAATTTCCCAATCTATGCTCAGTCCAATCTCGCCACTTTCATGAACTCTGATGAAATGATTAGGACAGCACAAACACCCAGTCATCCCGAGGCAGGTGAAAATCCCTGACCCCACCGGGAATCGAACCCGGGACCCTGTGCTGGGGAAGCGAGAACGCGACCGCGAGACCAATAGCTGCGGACTAAAGGTTACTGAGATTCATGTAATTATATCATCCCATTCGTTTCCTGTAAATATCAACAAAACCTCTTAAAGACTAAACAAAAGTACATAAAAAGTAAGAAAATATTGGCTTCAGGATGCAGTTAAAAGCAAGAAGGAATATGTTCAGACTGCCGTTGAGCGATCATCAAGTTTATTGTAACATGATCTATTCAAGGCATCCAGTCTCATGTTCAGATCTACTCGATCACACACATCAAATCGGTGCGTGTTACGCTTACCTGAGGCACGCGTCTTGCTGCTGTCGATTGCAGAAATGTGAACTATATGACCACTCGCAAAGTGACACGCTTAGTGGCCGAACACAAAAAACAATTGGCGATAGTAACACGTGGCCCTAAGATAAACATACCACACGTCGATTTCATATACACGTCTAAATGCCTGGAAATTCATCATGTTACAATAAAACTGAAGATTATTTAATGACAGTTAAGGCAAAGTCATTAAGGCAAAGCCATTCTTTTCTTCAATTTATCATTCGATTGCATATCCATGTTTACGTCAACGTTGGAAAGTATACACTTTCAGCTCTCCATTAATTCCTCTGGATACCTAACAAACTCCACAGACTTTGTCTCACGAAAGATGTTACTAACACCTCTGAGGCAAGGGATAGAGCAGAGAGTTCTTATTACAGACGAAATAAGCGTCGTTTCCCTAACAAATTTTTATTTTCCAGTAACAGGGAGTTTGTCAGATACACAAAGGAATAGGCGGTACATTTTGATACCTCACAACAACGGTTGGGATAATTTAAGGAAAAACACATGGAAGGCGGACCTACATATTTTGTCATTTCTCACTTCATGGAATACACTTTATTGCTTATCAGAAAATTTTATGATTACAGATTAAAAACCTTGTCAAAAAATGAATAACAACGCTCACAATAATTTAAAAATCTTGAACAGGATATATTCATAAATAAGATTCTTTAACAATTTATAGTATTAAGAACAGAGTCTAAAACCATGAATATACATATGTTCCCAAATGCAAGTCAGAAGTGACACCAACTAGGTGTGACTGCAAGCTGGTTCAACAAACTGAGTTTTACCAGCAAAATGAATTACAAATGATTGCCACTAAAAGTACTAGCAATTTACACCCATGGAGGAAACTTGAAACAAATACGCAAGACACACCCAAAATACAGAAAGGATAACAAGCCAGGCCACTGACTGTGGCTGCTGGAAAGCCCTTACAATTTACAAACCATACTAAAGCCCCTTGAGCAATAAAATCCACAAACCACCAAAGTACAAGAGAAGCTGGGAAGGCATACAATTTAAATGTAATTGTCAACTTGTACACACCAGCATAAATATTAATAATGACCCTTAAATAAATATATAATCCCTCAAAATACAAGAAAAGTGACAAGTTACGGCAGCCAGTTATCACAACAAACTGAAAGATACCATCTTAGTATATATATACACTCCTGGAAATGGAAAAAAGAACACATTGACACCGGTGTGTCAGACCCACCACACTTGCTCCGGACACCGCGAGAGGGCTGTACAAGCAATGATCACACGCACGGCACAGCGGACACACCAGGAACCGCGGTGTTGGCCGTCGAATGGCGCTAGCTGCGCAGCATTTGTGCACCGCCGCCGTCAGTGTCAGCCAGTTTGCCGTGGCATACGGAGCTCCATCGCAGTCTTGAACACTGGTAGCATGCCGCGACAGCGTGGACGTGAACCGTATGTGCAGTTGACGGACTTTGAGCGAGGGCGTATAGTGGGCATGCGGGAGGCCGGGTGGACGTACCGCCGAATTGCTCAACACGTGGGGCGTGAGGTCTCCACAGTACATCGATGTTGTCGCCAGTGGTCGGCGGAAGGTGCACGTGCCCGTCGACCTGGGACCGGACCGCAGCGACGCACGGATGCACGCCAAGACCGTAGGATCCTACGCAGTGCCGTAGGGGACCGCACCGCCACTTCCCAGCAAATTAGGGACACTGTTGCTCCTGGGGTATCGGCGAGGACCATTCGCAACCGTCTCCATGAAGCTGGGCTACGGTCCCGCACACCGTTAGGCCGTCTTCCGCTCACGCCCCAACATCGTGCAGCCCGCCTCCAGTGGTGTCGCGACAGGCGTGAATGGAGGGACGAATGGAGACGTGTCGTCTTCAGCGATGAGAGTCGCTTCTGCCTTGGTGCCAATGATGGTCGTATGCGTGTTTGGCGCCGTGCAGGTGAGCGCCACAATCAGGACTGCATACGACCGAGGCACACAGGGCCAACACCCGGCATCATGGTGTGGGGAGCGATCTCCTACACTGGCCGTACACCACTGGTGATCGTCGAGGGGACACTGAATAGTGCACGGTACATCCAAACCGTCATCGAACCTATCGTTCTACCATTCCTAGACTGGCAGGGGAACTTGCTGTTCCAACAGGACAATGCACGTCCGCATGTATCCCGTGCCACCCAACGTGCTCTAGAAGGTGTAAGTCAACTACCCTGGCCAGCAAGATCTCCGGATCTGTCCCGCATTGAGCATGTTTGGGACTGGATGAAGCGTCGTCTCACGCGGTCTGCACGTCCAGCACGAACGCTGGTCCAACTTAGGCGCCAGGTGGAAATGGCATGGCAAGCCGTTCCACAGGACTACATCCAGCATCTCTACGATCGTCTCCATGGGAGAATAGCAGCCTGCATTGCTGCGAAAGGTGGATATACACTGTACTAGTGCCGACATTGTGCATGCTCTGTTGCCTGTGTCTATGTGTCTGTGGTTCTGTCAGTGTGATCATGTGATGTATCTGACCCCAGGAATGTGTCAATAAAGTTTCCCCTTCCTGGGACAATGAATTCACGGTATTCTTATTTCAATTTCCAGGAATATATATATATATATATATATATATATATATATATATATATATATATATATATATATATAGTTAAGGCTCACCGGCCACTTGACCATCTTCTTCTGTGCGAATGTACAAACAGTGCCCGAGCTCTTACGGGAATCGGCAACGCGCCGCGAGTAATGAGTAAAATGGGCGGGGGCACTACGAATGTAGGCTGGGACAATACGTGGAGAATGTGTGATTCGTGGGACGCATGCCAGAGATAAATCCCTGCAGTCGCTCTATCCTCTGTATCCTCGGTGGCTCAGATGCATAGAGCGTCTGCCATGTAAGCAGGAGATCCCAGGTTCGAGTCCCGGTCAAGGTACACATTTTCATCTGTCCCCTTTGACGTATGTCAACGCCTGTAAGCAGCTAAGGGTGTTCATTTCATAGTAATTTAAACTGGAAGCCGCCACGTGAATTTGACACCGATTGGAGTTAGCTAATGACAGAGGACAAAAGAGCTCAGCACTCTATTTTCATAAGTATAAGCCTTTAAAATTTAACACGCTCCAGAAGTAGCAAATGGGGTCATCAAGATTTAAACAAGTTGTTAAAGGACAGGTGTAGTCACAAGGACCATCAGACTTCCATAACACACCTTAAGAATTGTGTGCTTGCTCATCTCCCAATATTTGGATAGTTCAAGGGTTCCGGAATTAAATGGGCTACACTCCGCCATGGCAAGTACAAAATCGATCAAATTTACATAACTTGAGCTGAGAGAGAACCCTGGCTGTGGGAAACCTAGACGTCGAGTGACGACGGAAGTAACGCCGCAGCAGGAAGGAAACACGTGTCTGCTCCAGACCCAGGAAAAAGGAAAGCGTCGTCCGCTGCCAGAACTACCCCGCCAACATCCACCAGAAAGGAAATAGTAAGCTCCTCAAATAAGGTTACAAACGACAGTATCTAAAATATAGCAAATATTAACTTATTGCCGAAATGACTACACTACAAGTCTTGACTTGACTCTACTTAATATTACATGAATATTGACGACGTAAACTGCATCCACCAGCAAATCCAAATACCAGGGAACACTCTCTTATAACAGTGCATTGCCTTCCACACAGACTACATTGTAGTCTCAGTTACATCGACTCAGTTTACAACAGGGATTATTCATACACTTGCAATGACTATGATTCCGCTCAGGTACGAAGGAGCCATGACTTCCAGGATTCCAAGCAGAAGAGTTATACCCTGCAATCCACGCAGGTGATCAACAGGTGATGTAATGTTTAAGCCTCCATAGTTGGCCCAGTGCTTGCTTATCAGGCTGCATGCAGCATGAGGTGCCCGCAACTCACCACTATCAATAGTTAATCTAGCCAAAAACTTTGGCTGCGACTACGTAACAACTCGTGGCTTCACGAGTTCCACGACCGGGCAGCAAGAGTGCCGCAGAAACCAACTCACCAGCCATATGGCCTCCCGCTAACTGCCAGGACTATGGACCACCAAACCCATCAACACACTCCTCGACCAAAGACCCTAACCCTGATTAATGACCAGGATCGACATCAGCTGTTAGTGGCGCCAGCGGGGTGACAACCCTTCCAAAACTAGAGCCGCCATGGCGCACATTTGAAACGTTACGTCGGTATTCGTGGGAAAACTCAAATGGAACAATTCGTAGCACGTTAGCAACGTGGGTCCAGAAACGTGCTGCCACATACCAGAGATTTGTGCTAACTGGGGGAAGTCAGCGCCTTACTAACTTCCGTCTTGGCCACGTCTGCCGTGCGTGCAATGTCGGGCGAACAGGCTTAAATACGACACTGATATAAAATAATGCAACGGAAATGCTATGATCCAGTCCGGCTACAGGTAGAAGTGACGTGCATTATATGAACAAGAAATCATTTTTCACCTCCATATTACATCTGACACACTTTCTCATTAATTTTGCGTTGTGTGAAAGTGGAATAACGTGACGTTAAATGGAAATATTTGCAAAACAGATTACATTCATAGCGATAGGTAGTTAAGGGGAGCAATAAACAATGTTGTACATACAAGTTGGCACTGATTACAAATGAAATTACAGTCTCTTAGTTACAATGTGTATATACAGAACGAATCAGTATTCTACCGGGTTTGATGTGGCCCTCCACATTTCCCTGAACATTTTTGTACAAAACTTTCTTTTGTCGTCAATCAACTTTCTTCTGTTACCCATAGTGTCTTCGCAGCTGCCTTCTTTGTACCTACGTTCTTTTCCCCACGTCTGTGATTGCCCTTTTCAGAGATGTCCATTCCTCTTCAAGTGAATTGGCTACCTAGCTATGCCTAACAGCAGTATCTGTAGCCTCAGAGAATTTCCACTGTATCTCTTCATTCCTTAGTTCTTACGTAGCCCACATTTTTGACCATTTATTCTTTCTGATGGTTTTCTGAAACTTCAGCCTACTCTTCATCACTACTAAATTGTGATCTTAGTCTGTATAACTTGATGCAATAATTTACCAACAGCCGTATGTATTGTAGAAATTTATTTTATGAACATAAGAAGTTCATAAAATAAATTTTTGCAATACAAACGGCTGTTTGTTAATTATTGTGCATGGGGGCTTAATTAATTAAAATGCCAATAATTTTTAGTAGCTGTATGTTCGGTTACGAAGTCTCGTAACCGGTTGGCCCTGAGTAGTATTAGTACGCAATCTGACTGCATAGAATAACAATAAAGAATGAAAGGAAATTTACGTTAACACAATTCATTAATTAAGTCCCCAGCAACTATAAAAGCTACAAAACAACAAAGCACAAGTGTAACTGTTCTGTGTGTGGAAGTGTGATTCAGCGTACACACCTGGCACGGTTCTTCCTCAATACTACAAGATATTTTAAACACCATTTACAATGAAGTAATAAAAAAACCAGAAATACTATAATTGCACATAGAAACCGGAATTACAGTCTAATACATGAACACAAGCCAGATGCTTTGTTGACTAAACCTGTGACCAAGAGGCATTCTTATTTAGGAAATCTGAAATTTTTGGTTACCTTCATATATATTGACGAAAAATACACTGTGATCATTGCAACATCCCCAGTCAAACAGCATCTGCTGTCTCGTCCAAAAGAACAACTGCACACGACATGCCCTGAACTAGTACTGCTATCGACATCCTCTCAACAAGCACTGCCCGCGGTAACCTCTGAACTACAACTGCCCACGGCAACTTCTGAACTACCACTGCCAGTGGAGGCGGCTGAATAATACTCTTTGGCGCAATCTCTGGCGCTGTGACTCAGTGTAGCCACCTTTCATATGCCCCTCCTCCACAGGCTAGAATTTGATGGTGTTATTGCCAGCATTGGTGGTGAAAATTCCACCAAATTCGTCCAAAAAAATACAGACAAAAATAAAAGATAATATTAATAAGTAAATATCACATAACTAAATAAATTTTGGCTTTGCACTGACCCTTCAATAACCTAAAATATAAAATACAGTAAGGCATACAAATGCTTGCATACATGTGATTTTACATAATAGTTTACACCAGTATCATTCAGTCAGTAGCACCAACAATGACTAACAGGTGTAGGTAAGAGTCTCATAACATTTCATAAACAGTAAATACACAAAAAATCAGTTTATACAAATATTCACATAAAATATTTTCGATAGTTCAAAAAACAAGTATCACTCCTCAGAGTAGTTAACAGTTCCAACAGTAGCAGCCAGCAATGGTCAACAGGTGCAAATAGCAGTCTCATAACATTTCATCAGCAGTATTTAAACAGCTTCAACAGTGGCCCCCAAAAATGGCGAGTAGGCGCAGACACCAACAAGTGACATTATCTTAGTAGCAGCAGTTCCATCAGTGGCACCCAGTAATGTTGACAGGTGCAGACAGCAACAAGTGACATCATTTCAGTAGAAGCAGTTCCATCAGTGGCACCCAGCAATGTTGAGCAGGTGCAGACACCAACCTGTGACATCATTTCAGTAGAAGCAATTCCATCAGTGGCACCCAGCAATGTTGAGCAGGTGCAGACACCAACCTGTGACATCATTTCAGTAGAAGCAATTCCATCAGTGGCACCCAGTAATGTTGAACAGGTGCAGACAGCAACAAGTGACATTATCTCAGTAGAAGCAGTTCCATCAGTGGCACACAGCAATGTTGACAGGTGCAGACACCAACCTGTGACATCATTTCAGTAGAAGCAGTTCCATCAGTGGCACCTATCAATGTTGAATAAGTGCTGGTAACAGTCCATAATATTCACTATCACTAATCAAACAGTTCATCAGAGTTTATCAACAGAAATTAAACATTTCCAAGTAGCACCCATCAATGATGATAGGTGCAAGCACGAACAGCAGTTTGAATGCACACACAACTGCATTTACAAAATTATTATCAATGCTCTTACACTAAACATACAAATTATAATCAACACACAAATGATATCAGATAATTGTCATATTAACTCCAGAATGAGATTTTCACTCTGCAGCGGAGTGTGCGCTGATATGAAACTTCCTGGCAGATTAAAACTGTGTGCCCGACCGAGACTCGAACTCGGGACCTTTGCCTTTCGCGGGCAAGTGCTCTACCATCTGAGCTACCGAAGCACGACTCACGCCCGGTCTCACAGCTTTACTTGCTCTTGCACTTGCCCGCGAAAGGCAAACGTCCCGAGTTCGAGTCTCGGTCGGGCACACAGTTTTAATCTGCCAGGAAGTGTCATATTAACTATTACAAATACACAAATATCAGTAAACCTATAATATTTATGGGTGTCAGTGCAAGTCACAACAAACAAGTTAAATAATATTTAGGAGGTAGATCGGTACCAATTATTTGGGGTTAGGAAAGGAAAACACACAAAACACGCTCACTCATCAATCTACTTGAATAGTGTTAACTGTGTAAATGCAATTCTGTCAAAAATTTTGATGTTCAACATGTGTATCAATTAGTAGTGGCAGCAGTGTATAACAGTCAATAACAGTTAGTCAATGTCATAGTCATCATGTCAAGACCAATGTTTGCCAAGCCAAATCAAATGTACGTTTGCTGAACAACTGTCAGTTTGCCAAGATACGCAAATACTTCCTCTCTCCAAAAAAAAGTATATACTGCTTATTGATTTAACAAAGTGTGTGTAGACAATCTTCCTTCTACTTGAGTGTTCTAGTCTGCCATCTCCATCGTCCTTGTTCCATATAAACCAACCAAAAAAAAAAAAAAAAAAAAAAAAAAGAAAAATGCTCCTCACTTACTTTACCTCTTATACACCAAAACTCCAAAAATCATCAGCATCACATAATCTTAATACTTCAATAATACCTCTTACGTCGATACATATAAACCTTATCCTCAATATCATTTACCTTACCTCTTGTCCACCAAAATTCCAATAATCAACTTCACACAATCTAAATACCTCAATAATACCTCTTCAATACGTCGATACATATAAACCTTATCGCCAATAACATTTCACTTCCATAACAACTCTTTCATCTAGTCAGTCTCCTCGAACAAGTACAGTTAAAATCCTAGTGCAAACCTCAGTTCATCATCCCATACAATCCGAAGACACAATGTCCACACACAACCTCTGTGTAATCCACATGACACAAATCTTCTACTCATTACGAATCATAAAAAACATTTTGGTTACCTTGTCCATCATTAAATAAAAGAAATGCACACATGACCTCTAACAGCCTTTAGTTTGAATAACTCTCAGTAAGTACGAGTACGAAGTGTGAATGATCATAATATTTCACAGTGTGTACACCACTTCAAGAATCATGGGAAAACAGAAGCAAACATGTGGAGTATTTTTTGTGTCAAGTGTCACTTGCTAATTCAATTGCTCGCGAAGAATGCAGTGTAATAACTGTCAATGGTCTAAACCTAGTGTTGGTATGTCATGTCGTTAGCTTCCTTCCTATTAGCATAAATTTATACAGCTTCCATAAAACCTCCAGCTCATGTGACTTCAATGAAGTTTCTTGTACCAATGTCGTTCGTAGAATTATAGCAGTTCATTTTCTTATCTTACAATATAAAGCACTGAGCGTAAGCAAAACATGCAATAGCGAGTAAATATACCAGTAAAGAACAGAATGTTAACAAGTGGATGTAGCACAATCCCTATAACGAGGCTCTGCCAAGCGAACAATCAATAATTAATACCATAGTGTGACCTAAACTCCGTGTTCGTACACCGTATATCAGCATTTCTATATACCAAATTAAAGAGTAGTTATGACAACAAAACAGAAATATGTAAATATGCAATCCATACGCAAAGCAGCAAATATATATCTTACATAATAAACAGGGCATTAGCATCATATCAACATAAGCAAATAAATGTTCATATGTAATGTTAATAAGTAACCATGAAGGCGCAAGCAGATAAATCACAAAGTATAACCTACATACATAACCATATCAGCACAACTAACCAGGTGACAATTATAATTTAAATAAATAAGCACAGCAGGCACATAATAAAAAAAGTGACATCAGTGAAAAAGCAGTGCAGCCAAGCGATGCATAACATGCGTAAGTAACAACCCTGTTCATTAATCAATCATTGTCAAAATCGGTTAACACAAAGTATAAATCACGTAATCGCGAGCAGCAAATTACGTCTAAAGTACGTACCTAAGTGGAAATATGTTACCTGAAAAATAAACTCAATTAATAGTTACCTTTTCAGTTTATTACTTTCTTCTTCGAAATTACATCCTTCCTGAAATTTTCTCGATAGCAAGTCCTCTTAACGTCGGACACACACAGAATTTACCTGAGGTTCTTAAATATTTTATACAACTGTATCCTGAAAAAAACTGAACGTTAATAACATAATTTATCAAGTCACTACAGCTTTATACTGAATTTAATCAGAGAAATTAGACTGTGTATTTGTTTACGGCTATCAGTGTATTCGCACTGAGCGCTCGATCAGCTGTAGGTACGCGTGACGTAGGAATTAATTGTTTGCGGTCAACGACTGCCTTGTACGGCGCGCAGACTTGACTGTTGCTTTGAGTATATGCCGGCGCCAGAACACGGCGAGGTATCCTTGTATTCTCTGCGTGTTTACGTGTAACTGTTAGCTTCTCAAAAGTATGTAATTACACAAATTTTAACGTTCGATATATGATGTATTCCCTTAGAGCGCCGAGATTTAAGAGTTTCTACTTCGACAGTGTTATCATGAATAATTTTGCTAACTCTATATGGACCGTTATAAAGCAGAAAAAATTTGCGACACAAGCCTTTTCCTTTGTGAGACAAACGGTGAGACTTAATTAACACCTTTTGACCAACTGACAAGGTTTTTAAACGACCAGGACGTTTAGCTGATTTTTCTCTTCTAGCAGCCGCAGATGCAATATTTTGTAGAGCCAGGTTGACAACTTCAGAATGCCGCAGTTTCCATGAAGGCGGAAAAGGAACGATTTCAGAAATGCGATTTGTCGGTGCTTTATTTTTTAATATCAATAGAGGGGGTAAAGAAGTTGAATCATTGCGGAGTTCGTTCAGAATGTTTTGAAAAATATGGAGATACTGATCCCACGTTCTGTGATTCTGATGACAATAAAGTCGACACAATTTATTGATTTCCTTCAGCCATCTCTCTGAAGCGTTAGATTGAGGGTGAAACAGTGAAAAGAAAATTGGTTTAATCTTACGACGCCGTAGAGTATGAAGTATCTGATATAACCTTATCAACATGACCCACTTCTTTAAGAAAATGTTTGATGAAAGCATTAGATACTGAACGAGCCGTTGCTTTGCGTAAAGGTGTAAAACACACATATTTTGATGTCAATTCCACTGCTACCAAAATGTACGCAAAACCATTAGTAGAACGAACCACTGAACCGAACAAATCGACTGCAGCCATCTCCTTTAATTTCGCTGGAATGATAGGAAACAACGGTGCTCTGTGAGAAATAGTTTGCGGCTTAGCCTTTTGACATAATTTGCATTTGGCAAGAACAGATCGAATACGTTTTTCCATATTACTGAAGTAGCAATTTTCTCGTAATTTATGAAAGCATTTTCTGGGACCAAAGTGTGCATAACTAAAATGTGTATACCAAATCAATTTATTAACACACTCATCAGGATTGCAAACTAACCAAACAGAGTTGTCGACCGATTTTCGTTTAAAAAGAATATGATTGCGAACTAAATAATACTGTCTAATCGCTACGCTTTCCTTTCTCCTCCTCTTTAATGTCTTTCCAGATTGGATCCTCGTTTTGCTCCTTAGCGATGTCCTGGAGCGAAGACGAAATAAAATTTTCAAACGCAACACCTTGAATAGACATCAAACAATAATTGTGTTCTTTGCAGTCCTCCTCAGCACTTTGTTTCAAACCCATAGGTGCACGTGATAAAGCATCAGCAATAATATTTGAAGATCCCTGTATGTAAACAATACTAAAATCAAATTCCTGTAGATACAGCGCCCATCGTGACAATCTTCCATGTGTTAATTGTGTTGACATAAGAAATTACAGAGCTCGATTATCGGTGTAAAGCTTAGTATGTCTGCCATACAAAAATATGCGAAATTTTGTGAAAGCCCAAACAACAGCCAAAGCCTCAAGTTCCGTAATCGAATAATTCTTTTCTGATTTAGAGAGAACACGACTTCCAAATGCAATAGTTTTCTGTACTACAACACCGTTTTCTTCCATCTCTTGAAATAAGCGTGCACCTAGGCCTTTGTATGGTGAGTCCATCGCCAAACAAAAATCTTTAGATAAATCAGGATGTGAAAGAAGTGGAGCAGCAACTAAAGCATCATGAAGTTGTTCAAATTCTGATCGAGCTTCCTCATCCCAACACCAATTATAATTCTTTCCAGATAGTTCACATAAACGAGGTGTGGCCATATTACCCAATCTAACAAAGCGTCTAAGAAAATTACAGACACCAAGGAAACTACGAACATCACGTTTTGTAGTAGGAACAGCATAATTACGAATAGCGTCTAGTTCCTCTGGATCAGGAAGAATACCTTCTGTAGAAATAACATGACCAAGAAATTTCACCTGAGAACGACCAAATTCAGATTTTTCCAAGTTCACTGTAATGCCAACTCTTTCAAAAATACTTAATAATGGATCCAAAATTTTTTTATGCTCACTCCAAGAACGTTTAACAATAAGAATATCGTCAACATATGAAGTAATATTGTCACGAAGATAAACAGGTAAATTTTTGTTTAAGCTACGAATGAATGCTGCTGAAGATACAGTAAGTCCAAACGGTAATTTCAGAAATCACTTCGGGGTAAAACAGTCATATCCGGTTATTCTTTACCGACTCTCTAGATAGATTGATAGTTGAAGAGTTGTTTTGATAGAATTGTCAAAGAGTAGGCAGCGGTGCAGAAAACTAAAAGGGAAATAGCACCACTACAGCTCGGGACCCTGTGCACGCTACGGCACATATTCATTTAGTGTAGCGAATCCCCTGAGGACTTAAATAGCCGCACATAAATTCCAGCTTGGGACTTACTGGCCAATTTGGTGGAAGTGCGTATATAAATTGATCCAACCATGAACATGGATGTATGTCATTCTTAGAATTGCGAAAGATCTTAAATTTCCAAACAGTTAAAAAGTGTTTATAGTCAAAGTTTTCGCCTCGTGGCGACAAAGACCTACCGCGTCTGTCCCAGTCCGAATGTCGATCATTGTCAAGTTCGCGCTCCTGGCGCTCTCCTGTTGCATTTCGTAAATGAAATAAATTATTTTCTTCAAAACCCGCTGCTATCTGTGATTCTAAATTTCTTCTACTGTCTTTCCCTACGATTTCGCTTTCAATTTGTTTAACTTGCTTTCGTAACGTCTCCAATTCCCTTTTAACGCGTTCATTAAATTTTCCCTGATTTTCAACATGTTTATTTATGTTCTGGTACTCTTCGGTTTCTGCAAATGGCAATGGAGCTGTATCATCTGAATCTCTGACCCCATTTAAACTAGGACTTGTTAATTTATCTGAAATCTCCCCAACTCTTTCCGATAAGTCACCTATTTGTTCTATCTGTTTATTTACGTCTTCCGTAAGTGTCGCGACTCGGGTTTCGGTATTGTCACATTTAGTAGTTGACTGTTCATATTGTTGTCTTAGGTTATTTATTCTGTCATTTGGTAGAGATTCCTCGACTCTTTCAAACATTTCTTCTTTATCGTGTGCACGTTGAAGATTTAACTCGGAAAATTTTTGTACTGTGACGCGATCTCTTTCTTCCTGTTCTCTATCCTGTTCCTTTGGTCTAATTTCTATTGAAATTAATCTATTATTGTGAGCATTCAAAGTCGGTTGTACTTCTTCTCTAATTTCTTTTTTTAATTCATCTTTCATGTTTTTGAAACATGTCCCTCTTCGTAAGTGTAACCGTGTTTCCATTGTTCCCATATCAGTTTTAATTGTTCCTATTTGTGATCCCACTGTTTTTAATCCAGATCTTAACTGTGTCTCCATTGTTCCCATCCGTGATCCCAAATTTAATATAGCACCCATAAACTGCTCCATATTAACTGGTTCAAAATACTTTTCCCCCCTAACATTTCCCGTAAAACTAACTTCCATCGTCATAGCTGTAAAGCTATCTGTGTTCGATACTATTTCAGAATCTTCTGTCGTTAATCTCATATTCTGAAAATTTGGCAATTGTGAAAAATTTTGAACTGGTTCCAGATTATTTTCTCTGCATATTAAATTATTTTCTACTTCATTCTTCATCACACCGTTCTCCTGTGTTGGCGAGTTCGCCGTGTTAACAATTTCGTCATTCTGACTATCCAACATTTTTGCCTTTTTCATCGATCGCGTAATCATTTACAAAACACACAAAACTCGTCACTATACGAAAATTACACACAATATAACACTTTATCACCAACAGTACCATTCACACGAAATGCTTACCGAAAAAACACGCCTAACTAACAATTAAAGCCTTCACAATTGCACAAAATTGTCAAACCCGTATACGACTCATCAAAAATTAAATTCCACAAAAAAAAACCATCAGAAGAATGACAAGACAACTACAAATGTTCTATTACAAAATCTATACATACAATATAGACTACAATTACTAAACTACAAATTACTACAAAAAAATGGCTCTCAGCACTATCGGAATTAACATCTTAGGTCATTAGTCCCCTAGAACTTAGAAATACTTAAACCTAACCAACCTAAGGACATCACACACATCCATGCCCGAGGCAGGATTCGAACCTGCGACCGAAGCGGTCGCGCGGTTCCAGACTGAAGCGCCTACAACCGCTCGGCTACTCCGGCCGACAATTACTACAACAATCCTACTGTCTGCTATTTTTACATCAAAAGAATTCCAAGGGACGATCCTGGCAGCGGTCGCCACGTGCATGGGGGCTTAATTAAATATAATGCCAATAATTTTTAGTAGCTGTATGTTCGGTTATGAAGTCTCGTAACCGGTTGGCCCTGAGTAGTATTAGTACGCAATCTGACTGCATAGAATAACAATAAAGAATGAAAGGAAATTTCCGTTAACACAGTTCATTAATTAAGTCCCCAGAAACTATAAAAGCTACGAAACAACAAAGCACAAGTGTAACTGTGTGTGGAAGTGATTCAACGTACACACCTGGCACGGTTCTTCCTCAATACGACAAGTTATTTTAAACACCATTTACAATGAAGCAATAAAAAAACCAGAAATACTGTAATTGCACACAGAAACCAGAATTACAGTCTAATACATGAACACAGGCCAGATGCTTTGTTGACTGAACCTGTGACCAAGAGGCATTGTTATTTACGAAATTTGAAATAAAAAATTTTTGGGTACCTTCATATATATTGACGAAAAATAAACTGTGATCATTGCAACATTCCCACTCAAACAGCATCTGCTGTCTCGTCCAACAGAACGACTACACACTACATGCCCTCAACTAGTACTGCTATCGACATCCTCTCAACAAGCACTGCCCACGGCAACCTATGAACTACAACTGCCCACGGCAACTTCTGAACAACCACTGCCAGTGGAGGCGGCTGAATAATACTCTTTGACGCAATCTCTGGCGCTGTGGCTCAGTGTTGCCACCTTGCAATTGTATCAAGAAATATATGCCAGCCGTTGTCCCACAGTCCATAATGGATCAACAAAGATTAGTCTGTATTAGGTCCTGGGTACATCTTGCAGTCCAGAATTAGATTTGGAATTTCTGCAGGACCATGACGAAATCCAGCCGAAACCTTTCCATACCTGGAGGCCTCTTCCAAGTATACCTCCTGCTACTGTGCTTCTTGAAAAGAATGTTCGCTATTACTACCTGAAATTTATTGCAGAATTCATTTAGCCATTCTCGTCTCTCATTCGTAATACCAAGCCCACAATTCCTGCAACTCTTTCTTCTACTTCTTCTTCTAAAACCACATTCCAGTCCCCCATAACTGTCAGATACTCAGCTCCCTTTACGTGCTGAATAACCCGTTTAATAACCTCAAATACTTCTCATCTTCGACTTGCTACGTCGGCATATTTACCTGAACTATCGCTGTCGGTTCTGATGGGAACAACCATATAACTGAACTGTTCACAGTAACACACTTTTTGCTCGACCTTCCTATTCATAACGGATCCTACTCCCGTTATACCATGTTATGCTGCTGTTGATACTACCCTGTATTCATCTGAAAGGAAATTCCTGTTGTTTCCATTTCGCATCAGTGATCCCTATCATATCTTCATGGAACCTTAGCGTTTCCCTTTCTAGATTTTCTAGCTTCCCTACCACTTTCAAACTTCTGACTTCCATACCCCGACTCGTAGTGTTTTATCCTTTTATAGGTTATTCAATCTCTTTCTTACGATCACCTCCTGCTTGTCAGTTCCCTCCCAGAGATGCGAATGGAGAACTAATCCGGAATCTTTTACCAATGGAGAGATCACCATTACACTTTCTCTTTCACAGGCCACATGTCCGTGGATAAACATTGCCTTCTGCTTCCTCGTACGGTTGATCATTGCTGATTCTTCCGTCTTTGGAGTAATTTCTCACCTCAACAGTGAGCTGAACCTCTTCCACTCATCCACCCTCTTCGACAAGGCCATTGGTTGGAAGAAGGTGACTTCTTATGCCGGAAGTCTTAGGCCGCCATTGTTGATGATTTTTATTTCAAATTTAAACCGTTTTGGACACTGGACCCGGGACCGAGGACGTTTTGTTCACTAATCAAAACTGCTGCCTCTAGACCGTGGGTATGATGGTGATATCGGGGTATGAACTTTCAGTTTAGGATAGGGTAAAAACGTACTTTTTCGTGTATTCTGTGTTAATCATTTATCAGAGTTGAACATGGCTTAACACATGAACGAAACTACTCTAGTAAGCCTGGAAGGTCACAAGGAACGAATCAGAGATTCCTCAATAATGCATGAGTAAGTTCCGCTTTACGTTCAGTGTTATGCGCAATGGAATATCCTTCACTGGTAATCTCATCAACTTATCCTCACTTGGCAGTAAAGCTGCAGACAGGATCGTGCCTCAAAGTGTGAGGATTAACTTGGCGGCGCGACCTGATTCACGTAACAATGTTATTAGAACACGATTGATAGCTGAAGGCAGTAAACCCGTTACAGAGTGACTATTACTCTACACATATGCTTCATCACTCAATCGAACTTAAAACTGGCCAAAACGCAGTTATCCTAATCGAAACCTAATGGTTCAAATGGCTCTGAGCACTATGGGACTGCCCGCATCTCGTGGTCGTGCGGTAGCGTTCTCGCTTCCCACGCCCGGGTTCCCGGGTTCGATTCCCGGCGGGGTCAGGGATTTTCTCTGCCTCGTGATGGCTGGGTGTTGTGTGCTGTCCTTAGGTTAGTTAGGTTTAAGTAGTTCTAAGTTCTAGGGGACTTATGACCACAGCAGTTGAGTCCCATAGTGCTCAGAGCCATTTGAACCACTATGGGACTTAACATCTGAGGTCATCAGTCCACTAGAACTTAGAACTACTTAAACCTAACTAACCTAAAGACATCACACACATCCATGCCCGAGGCAGGATTCGAACCTGCGACCGTAGTGGTCGCGCGGTTCCAGACTGAAGCGCCTAGAACCGCTCGGCCACTGCGGCCGGCTCGAAACCTAATGGAGGCAAATCTAACGCAGTACTCCATTATCAAATACAGCACTGAATGTAATGAATCAAAAGAGAAATCACTGCTGAGGGCACATGTTCGCTTTCAGCACGAGCAAAGCCGAAGTACTTGTGCAGCTATTCCTCACGAAAGTTAATTACAGCAGTTGACTACAATAAAAAAGCCACCTTTCTTTAAGCTGCATTACGACTACAAGGACAGGCCGTTTCATTACTTTATGTAGGCCGTAGTTCTCCACACAGATCGCTTAGCCAGTACCTCGGGGCACCACAGCACAGCACAATTGTGCTACGCAGTTGAGGCCACGGGTAGTGTTGTCCATGCAGCGGCATGTGGAAGTGGGGCTACGAGGAGTTCTTTTGTCTGCACTTTGGTGTTATATTTTACTTTCTTACAGCAATTACACTTATTTTTTATCGAAAGATAAAGGAATTTGGAAGTAGAAAATTATAAATTTATGGTATAATTTAAGAAGAGAATAAAAGAAGGCAGGTATGAGTAGATATAGATATACCTTCACCAACGCCACCTGGGGAAAGGGAAGTAGTACTGAAAAAGTCTAGCGTCTAGATATGGTGCTATCGGCCTTAATAATTATCAACATGAACTTCCAGTTCGGGGAAAACTCGATTTCTTCAGCCCATGCGGATGTAAAGTATGGTGGTGTTGTCTGTTAGAGTGCTGTTTCAGATGATGATTGTTAAGTTACGTAACAACTACTGCTAGTAGGTTCGTTAGTAAAGAAATTCTGCATAGATTTGGAACCGTGTCCTGCCTCAATGTAATATAATTACGTTATATACTGTTTCTGCAAAGCTGCAGGACGGGTAGCAATCAATGAAAAACTTATTATTTCTCTTATAGAAACATTTTTGTAGGTTAAATCCAGACCTTTTTTTCGAATTTAGAAACCATTAATTTTTTATATTTTTTTAATACTGATGATCTGTTTCTGTTGTGTATTTAAACGGTTACATTTTCCTTGTTTGCTTGATATAAAATTTATACTGCATTCTTATTATTAGATTTCCAATGATGTCTTCGCTTATGTAGCTACTTAAGAACGTTTGGTACGGGTTTAACGTGGATTCTGGAAAAAATATCTAGCTACAGACTATTCCAATTACTTCTACATTTAATTAGATTCGTTCGTAATAAGATATAGCTTGCAATCTTTGATTAATGTTCACGTGAGTAGGTGCGCATATTTTACGGGTGTATAATATGTATAATTTGTTTGTGTATGTTCTGTCAGTGTTGTCGTTTTCACTCGTATCATCGTCAGTACTGGAGCTATCTATGTCGACCTGTCTTCTCCGCCTTCTGTATTGATGATATGGTGCTTCTGAGATGTTGTTGGTGATTGCGTTCAACTGTGTCCATGTATCTGGGTTCCTCATTGCATCGTACAGTGTTGGTCCCGTTATGTGTTCTACACAATGCGATAAAAAGCATCCGGACACCCCCCCAAAAAATACGTTTTTCACATTAGGTGTATTGTGCTGCCACCAACTGCCAGGTACTCCATGTCAGGGACCACAGTAGTCATTAGACATCGTGAGAGAGCAGAATGGGGGTCTCCGCGGAACTCATGTACTTCGAAAGTGGTCTGGTGATTGGATGTCACTTACGTCTTACTTTCGTACGCGAGATTTCCATACTCCTAAACATTCCTAGGTCCACTGTTTCCGGGTGGTACTGAAGTGGAAACGTGAAGGGGCACGTACAGAATAAAAGCGTATAGGCCGACCTCGTCTGTTGACTGACAGAGACCGTTCACAATTGAAGACGGTCGTAATGTGTAATAGGCAGACATCTATCCGTATCATCACACAGGAATTCCAGACTGCATCAGCAACCACTGCAAGTACTATGACAGTTAGGCGGAAGGTGAGAAAATTTGGATTTTACGGTCGAGCGGCTGCTCATAAGCCACACATCACGCCGGTAAATGCCGAACACGGCCTCGCTTGGTATAAGGAGCATAAACATTGCACAATTGAACAGTCGAGAATTGTTGTGTGGAGTGGCGAATCAAGGTACAATATCTGGCGATCCGATGGCAGGGTGTGAGTATGGCGACTGTCCGGTGAGCGTCATCTGCCAGGGTGTGTTGAGTCGACAGTAAAATTCGGAGGCGGTGGTGTTATGGTGTGTTCTTCATGGAGGGGGCTTGCACCCATTGTTTAGCGTGGCAGTATCACAGCACAGGCCTACACTGATGTTTTAAGCACCTTCTAGCTTCACAATGTTGAAGAGCAATTCGGGGATGGCGATTGCATCTTTCAACACGACCGAGCACCTTTTCATAATTCACGGCCTGTGGCGGGGTCGTTACACGATAATAACCTCCCTGCAATGGACTGGCCTGCACAAAGCCCTGACCTGCATCCTACAGAAAACCTTTGGGATGTTTTGGAACGCCGACTTCGTGCTAGACCTCACCGACCGACATCGATACCTCTCCTCAGCGGAGCACTCCGGGAAGAATGGGCTGCATTCCCCAAGAAACCTTTCAGCATCTAACTGAACGTATTCCTGCGAGAGAGGAAGCTGTCATAAAGGCTAAGGGTGGACCAACACGATGTTGAATTCCAGCATACCCATGGAGGGCGCCGCGAACTTGTAACTTATTTTCAGCCATCTGTACGAATACTTTTGATCATATAGTGTAAGTCCCCTCCCCCCATGAACCATGGACCTTGCCGTTGGTGGGGAGGCTTGCGTCCCTCAGCGATACAGATAACTATACCGTAGGTACAACCACAACGGAGGGGTATCTGTTGAGAGGCCAGACAAACGTGTGGTTCCTGAAGAGGGGCAGCAGCCTTTTCAGTAGTTGCAGGGGCAACAGTCTTGATGATTGACTGTTCTGGCCTTGTAACACTAACCAAAGCAGACTTGCTGTGCTGGCACTGCGAACGGCTGAATGCAAGGGGAAACCACAGCCGTAATTTTTCCCGAGGGCATGCAGCTTTACTGTATGGTTAAATGATGATGGCGTCCTCTTGGATGAAATATTTCGGAGGTAAAATAATCACCCATTCGGATCTCCCGGCGGGGACTACTCAGGAGGACATAGTTATCAGGAGAAAGAAAACTGGCGTTCTACGGATCGGAGCGTGGAATGTCAGATCCCTTAATCGGGCAGGTAGATTAGAAAATTTAAAAAGGGAAATGGATAGGTTAAAGTTAGATATAGTGGGAATTAGTGAAGTTCGGTGGCAGGAGGAACAAGACTTTTGGTCAGGTGAATACAGGGTTAAATACAAAATCGAATAGGGGTAATGCAGGAGTAGGTTTAATAATGAATAAAAAAGTAGGAGTGCGGGTTAGCAACTATAAACAGCATAGTGAACGCATTATTGTGGCCAAGATAGACACGCCAATTTTTTTAGTTGGTACCTACTTTTATCATGTGCTGCCCACTGATCTGAAACACTCTCTCAGGTCTACCAACCTCCATCCATTATGTTCAAACCCGATATCTGATGGTTACATCGATCGGGTAAATTCCAAGCACGAGATGCAGCAGATCGACACTCCAAAATGTTCTAAGAATCGAATGAAATTATTTCCTCGTACTAAGGCTATAGCGCACAGAACACACAAGAAAACCTCTGCTTCGCCGGCCGGAGTGGCCGAGCGGTTCTAGGCGCTTTAGTCTGGAACCGCATGACCGCTACGGTCGCAGGTTCGTATCCTGCCTCGGGGATGGGTGTGTGTGATGTCCTTAGGTTAGTTAGGTTTAAGTAATTCTAAGTTCTTGGGGGGTGATGACCTCAGAGGTTAAGTCCCATAGTGCTCAGAGCCCTTTGAACCAAACCTCTGCTTCTCCCACAGGTAGATTCAAATAAATATGTTCACAGCTTTGTAACTATACAGAGATTATCAGTGAAAATGGTACGACGTGGAAATGAAGCTGGCTGACACATAAATGGCGTTTTGTTGTAAAATGGTAAAATTATTAAGATTCTGATTGATAAAAATAATGCAAAAGACTTGCACCATCAGTATTCTCTTCACAAGGTACAAGGACACTTCTGTGTCATTTATATAAGACTATTAGTTAGCATCTAGCAATCACAAATGGAAGTTGACTTGTGCAATTATCTCTGACTTTTCTTCTCGAACGCTTATTCGGGCTTGTTGTGAATCTGGGTTAAAACTGACACGATATATGGAGTTCAGATTAAATTCCACTACAGAGCGAAAATCTGTATGGTACTGTCAATGTAAAGTACGTTCTGATTCGAAAATCAGTCGGGATGTTTCTCTTTTCTTTTCATTCCTTCTCCTAGAGTGACAGTGTCAGCCATACAGTATCACTGAATGACCTGCTGTGAAAGGTAACATTACTATTCTCCTGATGGTGTGGCCTGGTATCTCCGCTATCCAGCCGTTTGCCTCCTTCTCCTATTCTCTCCACAGCGCCCCGGAGTGCTGCTGTCTCCCCGTCTCTAGCTCTCCCCGCAGGAAGTTCGTTAATGGTCGTAGCGCCGCTCGGACTATTAGCGCTGGGGTTATTTAATTATTCCGCTCAGTCCCCGGCGCTCGCGGCCACATGTCGAGACGTGTGCGGAGCTTCGCAGCGCAGGAGGTGCGCCCGAAATCCGTGCAATCCGCGTGCACTGGCGGTAGTCCCGTGCCGTTGCCGCTGTTCAGCCGATAAAATATGGAAATCCAATTTGACAGTTAGTGTCTAGATCTCTTCCAGGCTCTTTTTAGTGAATTATGCACCTACTAGTAGTATTATTGTGAACATTCGCTACTATCAGAAACAATCACTTGGTGCAGCATACACAGCACATGTACGATGTGGAAGAAACTCTAGGAAGTGGTCATTAGATCTTCATCGTTATCTCAATATATGATCAGTAGATTTTTGTGTACATTGGTGCACAGCCGATGCGAATTTTTGAGGGAAATTCTGCATAAAACGTTTACTTAAAAAATAAAAACGGCCTACACAGGAAAATTTCTTCCATCAGTGAATTTATCATACCTGATGTACTTGATGTAGATACATTTCGAGAGTGAGTGGTAGAACAGTGAGACAGCGCAAACAGTCGTACAGATACCCTCACAAACGTTCTATTCGTTACGATCCCACTAAAGTATGATAAGAAAGTGCCCCGACTTTTCGAGCCATTCAAGGCCACCTTCATCTCTTGGACAAGGCGTTTTTCTGAAATTATAGCTAGAGAAGACTATGATTGACATGAAACAGCTCATAACTCAATAACTGGAGAGTCCTTTTCAAGTGTATAAACAGTACTAGAAGTTGAAGCGGACACGAAACTGACACCATTGCGTTACACGTACCACATTGTAATCTCTTTCAAGTTGTCGCAGCGTATTTGATCTCTAGGTTTCCTACCTTCAGCCCGAATATTCTAGTCCTGTAGAGTATTAAATACGCGTTATCAGACGAATGTTCCCGTATGTAGTTAACGGCAAGTAAGTTTCTGTAATTCTTCATCGGTACTTTTTGAAACGAGACAGTGTGCTTCCCGAAACGCAGGGTAGTATACTGTATTGAATCCCGCAGAATGAAAAATAAGGTTTAATAGCCCTTCGACAACGTCACAATTAGAGACGCGCTGCGTGCTCTGAATGGAAGATGACTGGAGAAAAAATCGACTATGTCCTTTTACAAGGCACTATTCCGACATTTGCCTCAAACGGTTGAGGAAAACCTCGAAAAGCTGCATCTATATGTCCGTATGGGGATTTGAACAGTGGTTTTCCCGAGTGTAAGTCCATTGTTGAAACCACTACGCCACAGTTCTGGGCGACTGAATGACGCTAAGCTTATATCGGTAAATGGCTCTAAGCACTATGGGACTTAACGTCTGAGGCCATCAGTCCCCTAGACTTAGAACTACTTAAACCAAACGACATCACACACATCCATGCCCGTGGCAAGATTTCGAACCTGCGACCGTAGCAGCAGCGCGGTTCCGGACTGAAGCGCCTAGAACCGCTCGGCCAAAGCGGCCGGCGGTAACGCAGGTTTCAAACAATTTTCTATAAGTTACATTTTAAATAGTCCAGCGAATACAAATTCTTTCCGTAGGAACACCTATTTTCGATCTGGTGCACAAACCCATAAGCAGAAGAGTCCACTGGACACTTCACTCAGAACTAAGTCTGTAGCTCAAGGTTTAATTCGTAAGTTACGTGTTGCACTGTAGCCAATCGATTGATTTTCAAACATTTTTATGGAATAATATCTGACAAAACCGGCATCGCCAGGGTATTCAATTTGTCAATTTACTTTTGGAAACGAAAACAAAAAAATGAACTGTGTTTATAAAGTAACACTGAAAAAATTTCATTTCCATGTGTTCATTAAAACACAACTGAAATAATGAAACCGAGGTACAAAGAAATAAGCATAATGTAGAAATTTATAAATACCCCTGCCGCGCGAGTCTACAACGTGATTTAGTGAACGCTTCTCTAGCAACGCCTTTCCATAGCTCTATAGTTGGCTGTTGTTTTCGCCTGTAGCTGTTTACGCTTCCCAGCATAAAGCCGTTAAAATGGCTGCCTCGTATTAGGGATTTCCTTAAGTTGACTCGACTGTAGGTGTGTCCTATTACTAAAGAGTAAATATACGAAAACTCCATGCATGATGCAGCATTGCTTCACGCAGATCAGTGTCTAGAGACTAGAAATCTACTCTGTAGGAATCAGCATGGGTTTCGAAAAGACGGTCGTGTGAAACCCAGCTCGCGCTATTCGTCCACGAGACTCAGAGGGCCATAGACACAGGTTCACAGGTAGAAGCCGTGTTTCTTGACTCCCGCAAGGCGTTCGATACAGTTCCCCACAGTCGTGTAATGAACAAAGTAAGGGCATATGGACTATCAGACCAATTGTGTGATTGGATTGAAGAGCTCCTAGATAACAGAACGCAGCATGTCATTCTCAATGGAGAGAAGTCTTCCGAAGTAAGAGTGATTTCAGGTGTGCGCTGGGGAGTGTCGTAGGACCGTTGCTATTCACAATATACATAAATGACCTTGTGGATAACATCGGAAGTTCACTGAGGCTTTTTGCGGATGATGCTGTAGTATATCGAGAGGTTGTAACAATGGAAAATTGTACTGAAATGCAGGAGGATCTGCAGCGAATTGACGCATGGTGCAGGGAATGGAAATTGAATCTCAATGTCGAGAAGTGTAATGTGCTGCGAATACATAGACAGAGAGGTCCCTTATCATTTAGCTACAAAATAGCAGGTCAGCAACTGGAAGCAGTTAATTCCATAAATTATCTGGGAGTATGCATTAGGAGTTATTTAAAATGGAATGATCATATAAAGTTGATCGTTGGTAAAGCAGATGCCAGACTGAGATTCATTGGAAGAATCCTAAGGAAATGCAATCTGAAAACAAAGGAATTAGGTTACAGTACGCTTGTTCGCCCACTGCTTGAATATTGTTCAGGAGTGTGGGATCCGTACCAGATAGGGTTGATAGAAGAGATAGAGAAGATCCAACGGAGAGCAGCGCGCTTAGTTACAGAATAATTTAGTAATCGCGAAAGCGTCACGTAGATGATAGATAAACTCCAGTGGAAGACTCTGCAGGAGAGACGCTCAGTAGCTCGGTACGGGCTTTTGTTGAAGTTTCGAGAACATACCTTCACCGAGGAGTCAAGCAGTATATTGCTCCCTCCTACGTATATCTCGCGAAGAGACCATGAGGATAAAATCAGAGAGCTTACAGCCCACACAGAAGCATACCGACAATCCTTCTTTCCACGAACAATACGAGACTGGAATAGAAGGGAGAACCGATAGAGGTACTCAGGGTACCCTCCGCCAGACACCGTCAGGTGGCTTGCGGAGTATGTATGTAGATGTAGATGTAGATATCTCTTTAACTATTAGTTGTACAATGATGTATTTGTGTTGGTACATTCAGCGGCATATCTGTCTGCGAAGTTTGTTGCGAATAAAATTTGTCGCAAAGAAGTAATAAATTCAAACGACATGCGTGCATGGGGTGTATTTAATGTTCTACTCTTTTTTAATATTATTCAAGTGAATTGTACCGTTTTCTGTCTCATTTAATGTTTGCAAAAGCTTATATGCCATATGCTGGTGGTCATCAATGTCGTTTCCTGTGTTACTAACGTATCCGTCGCAGAACTACGGCTGAGACCTCTCCACTGTTCCTTTTGTGTAATACCTTTTCTTTTGATACATTAGTTCCCTTTCCTTGGTTGGTTTTGAAAGTTACTTTTATATGCTGTTTGTTTTTCCTGTATTGCTTCCTTAATTTCGGTCGACCATACTGATAATCCACGCTGCAGCTTTGCAAACGACAAAAAAAGGAAAAAAATCGAAAAGCAACAAGTTAGATGGAATTAAGGCTGCGTTATTTAAACATGGAAAATTATCGTTCCACCTTAAACTGCCACATCTGTTTTATATGTGTTGAAAGCAAGAGGATTTGCCACAAAACAAAAAGAATTCAAAAGTAATATCGATAAATCATAAAGGGGAAAGGATATTTGTGGGATCTACGGAGGGATAACCTTACTTGACACAGCATGTAAACTTCATACAAAATTTATAAACACAAGTAAGAAAACAGTATCAGAATATTAACATGTGGAAGAATAGGTCGGATTTAGAAAGGGGCAATCAACCACTGATGCAGTTTTTGTTTTAGGACAGTTTATTGAAACGCAGAGACACTTTAACAAAGAGACCTACATCGCTTTTATAGATTTCGAGAAGGCTTCCGAAGATATACTTACGGAAAAGTTATGGAAAATAATCAATCACAGCGGTCACCCTGAAAGCACATATACATAACCGATGCAAGAAAATAAAGGCTTAGAAAAAGCTGTAGCTTATCTCCTGTGCTGTTCAACATTTACTGTAGACTGTCGATGCAGTTCGCACATGGAATTCTACGAACAACACTGAGCTGCACTAAACAATTCGGTAACGCTAAAATCACTCCAACATGCTGACCACCTTACAGTGATTTTTGCAGGACAAGATGATTTACAATAACGAATTTATTACAATAAAGAATTTATGAACTAAATAAACTATGTACAGAACACAGTGAGAAAGTACATTCTTGTAAATTTAAGTCAATGGCATTTAGTGGAAAACATGCAATGAGAAATTCATTATAGATCAGTTACCGAGAAAACCACTGAACGGTAAAACATTTCGACTATCTCGGTTTTAAAACGTCATACGAATACTTTGGGGATATGCAGATTAAGGCGGATAGATGTCGAAGTATCTGTGGAACTTTAAAGGACAAAAATCAGAAATGAAACCATGTGAAATTTTATGAAACAGTTGAGTTGGTAACCCTATTACGTGGAAGTTGAGCGTGGGTACTGAATAAAACACACAAAAACATTTACAAGAAATAGAGTCATTAGAGTGGGGAAGGAATTTGAAAGAACAGATAAAATACGAAATGAAGATATTCGAAAGGGGTTGAAATTTGAGTGTGAAAGAAAAGTTGAATGAAAATGAGCAAGTAGAATGAACATCTACAAAGAACGGATCCGGAGAGAAAACCACGTTCGATAAAGAACTTTAATCCAAAAGGGGAAAGAGATCCTGACATATGGCCGAGCAGTTCTAGGCGCTACAGTTTGGGACCGCGCGACCGCTACGGTCGCAGGTTCGAATCCTGCCTCGGGCATGGATGTGTGTGATGTCCTTAGGTTAGTTAGGTTTAAGTAGTTCTAAGTTCTAGGGAACTGATGACCTCAGAAGTTAAGTCCCATAGTGCTCAGAGCCATTTGAACCAGATCCTGACATACCGAGATAAAGATATGAACTGAAGCAGACCAGAGCTGCCCAAATACGGAAAGAGCCGCAGAAGAAGAAGAATTTATTTTATATTGTGTTTTTAACCGGTTTTCTTCTTTCTAGGCTATAGTCAGAAAACTTAAGACTCAACAGAGACTCCACACAACATCAGCGAGAGCTTCTAGCTGTAAAGAGACTTCATTGTTTTGTACCCATGTTAAATTCAAGCAATCCAATTTTGTGTTTTTCGGATACGTGCATAATGTTTAAATATCACGTATCTTTGACAGTAACAGTTTTTGAATAGCTAGAAACTTTCGTTGATGTTTCATGGGTTGCCTGTTCATTCTTCTCCAACGATTGGCTACAACATCGAATGCTGGTACACAACAAAAAATGAAGTAACCTATATATTAGTGTGCAACATTAACACAAACAATTTTTGAGAGCTGTATTTGGTAAATGGACATGAAACTCTACCATCCTTTTTTCTTGGGTGTGTAATCTTATGGGACTTAACTGCTAAGGTAATCAGTCCCTAAGCTTACACACTACTTAACACAAATTATCCAAAGGACAAACACACACATTCATGCCCGAGGGAGGACTCGAACCTCCGCCGGGACTAGCCGTCTACGATCCTCAGGGAGCTACACACAATACTATCAGTGCATCATACATAACACAGTTTTACCTTAGAGACTAGTGAAAGGTTGACAAATTTTGCCTCTTTTTGATTGGAAAACTAATTGACTCTTAATTTGTTAATCTGTGTTCTGCCACTATACGAAACGCCTGCAGACAGCCAATTTGTCCTCTTACAAACCCACTATTCCGTTGCAAACAGCAGAAGCTACGTGCTAAAGACATCCAATTATTATTTTATGGTTGCCCTAAGTTCACCACCGATTTTGGCACGGTTTATAAGATAGCATACTTAGATAGATCACTATTTACAAGATTTGTGTACATCAGTACGGGTAGACGTGTTGAAAAATGAGTGACTCATTATGTACAAAAAGTATCCAGAAAGGATATTTCATTCGAGACGGAAGTGAGTGCCAGTTTGAAACTTCCTGGCACATAGTTCAGATCTCAGAAAAAGTTTCTATATTTAAATACTCAAGTGGTTTAGATGGTTCAAATGGCTCTAAGCACTATCTGAGATCATCAGACACATCCATGCCCGAGGCAGGACTCGAACCGGTGACCGTAGCAGCAGGGCGGTTCCGGACTGAAGCGCCTAGAACCGCTCGGCCACAAGGGCTGGCTCAAGTGGTTTAGACTATGTAATTGCACACGGCCCGAGTGACCGGGATTCCTTACGGTGATGAACCCTCAGATGCCACGTGGCTGAAAGAAGGCTATCGATAATCATAGATAATCTCCCAACAAGAAATTTGTGTCGCATAGTTAAAAATGGATGGTGGACGATGGCGATGTAAATGTTCCAGACCAGTCATATCGTAAAAACTCCAATCAGCGACTTAAAAGATGGACATGCACATCAGGTAGCTGCAGTTATTTAAGATATGGTTTACACACTTCTCACCTCATATGATCGGGTATTGTCCTTCTGATATACGTAAAGTGCAGTTTCCTGAAAGAGGGACAGCGCTCCTTTTCTTCAGCTTTCCTCGTGTAACAGTTGCTGTTGAGATCGCACATAATACGTATAAACTGAGATCACATGCCTCCAATGGTACCCAAAATCGTCACATTTTGAGATTCTCCATTGTAGCAATTAACACAAAAGCCGCTAGATTACTGTAACTACAGCAGCGCCCAGTATGCTCGCGATCATCACTTAGTTTTCCCAACAACTTTTAGTTTCTGATAAAAGACGCCGTTGTAACGACGCGTGTGCGCTCGTTCCGTCCCATGAGAGACGATGAGGAAACCTTGCAGTGTTCCAGCGTAAAGCGAACGCAGTATTGCTAAATCTATACTGTCCAGCTATGAGAGAAAAATTATGGTCACTCCGTGAAGTGTTCATTTGCGTTTGCCAGTAATCGCACATCGTTGCCTTTTATGTTAGCTAGTTTCGCAAGCAAATAAGAGTCGCAGTGAACAGGCGAGGAAATTGTCATGAGAACAACACCCAACTGAGCTCCCGTTTAGTCAGCACAAAGAACCCATTCAGTAGCCATATTCAAGCACACAGTGGTCACTTTCACGAGCAATGACATAAAAGAAAAAAAGTAGGTATGTATGCAGTAACTCAGTTACTGAGATATGGACAATACACCGAAATATGCTGCTAACATTTCTCCACACTATCGTCATTCTCAACTTCCATTGGTTAATAGAGATGTTGGGGTTGGTGCCTTACCTGCTGATACTTCGCGTCAGTATTTCCTGTGACTCTAATGTTACCAGTAATGATTCTTTTCCATTTTGTCTATATTTATTCAGCAGATTCGTACTAAGTGTTCTATATAATCGACTTCTCAGTGCCTCAAAGAACTTTCATTTAATCTTTCTAAATGGTGATTCGAAATTGAACCATGTAAACAACATTTTAATTTTTTTTTCAGGCTAAACTTCATGACGACTGCGAAGTGATGCGAATAAACATCATCAGTTTAATATGCTTTGCTGTCAAAAATTCTATTGCAGTACAATAAATTGTGCATGATATATTTACACAGTACAGAGGAAAGGAAAATTTCGATTTTTTTTCAGCAGCACTGTTGTTGGTGCTATATAACTGTGTTTTCACCAGACGTGGGTGTTGTATGAATGTTCAAGTTTAGTCGGCCGGAGTGGCCTAGTGGTTCTAGGCGCTACAGTCAGGAACCGCGGGACCGCTACGGTTGCAGGTTCGAATCCTGCCTCGGGCATGGATGTGTGTGATGTCCTTAGGTTGGTTAGGTTTAAGTAGTTCTACGTTCTAGGGGACTGATGACCTTAGAAGTTAAGTCCCATAGTGCTCAGAGCCATTTGAACCATTTTTTTGTTCAAGCTTTACGTCATAGATAAGCTAATAGGGCTACAATTCGCGGGAAGGTATTACATAAAGTATGTATCGATCAGAGAAACAGCGCATATTAAATAAAAGATTCTGTCACTGAAAGTCACGAACATGAAGCAGAAATAACGAAGGGAAGAACCATGATAAGTAAGACTACTTCAGCTGTACGACAAATCTTTGTTTCAGATCCAATTAGTTTCGCGGCGTTAGAGGCACATCTTCAGGCATACAGATTTATAATTTATTGCACACGATAAACAGCAGATGACCCAAAATTCTTTGTCCCATTGAAATGAAACTGTTTAAATCATTGAGAGGGTGGGAGTCTAAAATGTAAAGCAGAATGCGGGGAACATCAATGCAATGCAGGAGACCTAATGCTTGACATGGTCGTGACAACATGAGGCCTGTTGCTGTCGCCTAGACGAACTGAGCTGGACCGGCGCAGGCGCCGGGACAAAAAACATTGGGTCATCTACTGCTTAACACCGTGAAACTAGTTGGATCAAAAATAAAGATTTATTATACAACTGAAACGGTCTTATTCATCATGGTTCAATCGTACAGTTGTGGATGCCCACAATACAAAATTTGCTGCAACAAAGGGAAGCTTGAGCAGTTGATGACATCCAGTCGAGGATGCATTATTCCTACTGCGATAAATTCAATTCATGGAGTTTTGTATAAAATCATGTCATAAATCATTCAGTACTTGAAGACTGCTCTGACTCTGTTGCATTTAATGTACAACTAGAAGAAATTTTTCCTTCAGAAGGTACAGAATTTTCAGTGACTTACTTACGTAAACAAACATTGATTTACAACTCGAAATATGAAGAAAAAAGTCTTTCAGTAGGACAGAATGTAACTGTAATGAAGAAAACACTTACTTACAGGATTGTGAGGATGATTACACAATAAGTTGATACTGAGGCACAAGTCGTTTAACACAGCAAAAAAATCTTTATCTAAAGATAAGCATATAAAACGGAATAAGAACACTGGATGGTAATGAAAGATTTAATGTTGCTTATAGAAATGACTCAGAGTCCTGAACTAACACTGAAGAAGTGTTGCGGGTTCGATTCCAGCCATATTTTTAATAAAAATAATCAACAAAGGCTAACAAAGATCTGTCCCAAGATTTACTCTCGTGTTCCCAACGACCTTGTCGAAGACGGCGAACGAGTGGTGGAAGTTGAGGACGCCCTGTCCCATTTCGTGTGGGAAAATTTGCCTAAAAGGTAGAAGAATCTGCAATGATTAACGACATGATGAAAAGTGTCAAGATGCTTCGTCCACCGTAAAAACCAACGAAGACTGTCCGAGTGGAATGTTTAATGTGAGAAGGGGAATGTGAAATCGGAAATGTAGAGACTGACTGTAGATGTAGAAACGGTCAGTAAATGAAATGGAATATGGCCAGGCGAATTACGTTAATATCAACTTCTGATATTCGTATAACGGGAGTAGTATTGGTTACGAAGTACGAAAATAAGGAAAGAGTAGGTTACAGTGAACTGTTCGGAAATAATATTGTTCTTATGAGAATAGAAACCAAAGCCGCGTGGGATTAGCCGAGCGGTCTGAGGCGCTGCAGTCATGGATTGTGCGGCTGGTCCCGGCGGAGGTTTGAGTACTCCCTCGGGCATGGTTGTGTGTGTTTGTCCTTAGGATAATTTAGGTTAAGTAGTGTGTAGGCTTAGGGACTGATAACCTTAGCAGTTAAGTCCCATAAGATTTCACACACATTTGAACATTTTTTTTTAGAAATCAAACAAACGCCGACAGCTATATATTTCGGGTATTAACAGCAAAAACAATGTTCAGTAATTACAAAAAGAGGATGAATACTTGAAATACGCGAAGAGACGCAGGAAGATAGCAGTTGTGTTACATGTCGGTGAGACAGAGATGGAAATTTGGAAATATGTGGTACGGACTATGGGACTACACTGCTGAGGTCGTCGGTCCCTAGGCTTACACACTGCTTAATCTAACTTAAACTAACTTAAACTAACTGCTGCTACGGTCGCAGGTTCGAATCCTGCCTCGGGCATGGATGTGTGTGATATCCTTAGGTTAGTTAGAATTGAATAGTTCTAAGACTAGGGGATTGACGTCCTCAGATGTTAAGTCCCATAGTGCTCAGAGCCATTTGAACCATTTGAGGAGTCGAACCTCCGATGAGGGGAGCCACGCGACCCGTGACAAGACGCCCCAGACCGCACGGCCACCCCGCGCGACAGAAATGAAGAAATTACATATTGGGTATTACAGACCGGGGCTCGAAACCGGATGCTCCCCTTCTGTAGAACGGTTCCCACCATCCCTCTTGCCACATCGCATCGACCCAGGACAATTAACACCCTACTGTCATATTTCTGATGCCCATAGACGTTCAGATGTTGGTTGTGCATGCGCACTGAAACCTTGTCATCGAACAACAATCGCGCTCGTAGAATTGTAGACATGAGTTTTGTCTGATCTATTGGACATTCAGAGTGAACAAATAATTGATTATCCCTTGACAGTTTCAATATAACCTTTCCTAAGTAACACACAATACTTTTCTTGTATACTTTACCACATCGGTGAAAAGAATAACGCGGAAATCGGGAACGATAGTCAAAAACTTAGCAACAGGAATCCAGCACTATATACAGATTAAAAGAAATCTCGTCCATATTCGCAACGACGTCAGTTGTTTCTCAGTGCACTTAAATGCGCATTAAGTCATAAAAAGTAATCATACGTATTATAACAAGGCGATAATAACCAAAATATCCAGTCCATGCGGTTAAGTTACAATCAGGTAGTAAAATGCACTACGAAGTTTAACGTGCCTACCTCAACAAGCACTTCATCTTCATGAAAATAATATGCCCGCATCTCGTGGTCGTGCGGTAGCGTTCTCGCTTCCCACGCCCGGGTTCCCGGGTTCGATTCCCGGCGGGGTCAGGGATTTTCTCTGCCTCGTGATGGCTGGGTGTTGTGTGCTGTCCTTAGGTTAGTTAGGTTTAAGTAGTTCTAAGTTCTAGGGGACTTATGACCACAGCAGTTGAGTCCCATAGTGCTCAGAGCCATTTGAACCATTTTTTTGAAAATAATATGAAGTTATCCCTTTCATTTATTTAACTTCAAGACCAATTACTATCATGACAATCAGCAACAATCAGCACAAAGGAACATGAATGTGAGACACTGGCAATATCGCACAGATGATAATTTTCTGCATTTAAAATAACTTATGTAAAGTGCTGTTTCAAAGTTTCCCAACGTAATAATGGTTTCATTGGTTCACGGGCGTCGCGTCGGATATTGTTGTGGATATTCATGTGCACCTGAAGATGACGAGCAGTTGTTTCGTTGAAATACTGTGCAGTTTACACAACATTATCCTACGTGACGCCCGTGAACCAATGAAGCAACTTATGTAAACATTTCCGACTTCCAGCTTGGAGTTCAAGTTTACAGCAAACAATTAAACTTTAACGTGGCCTACAGAGCATTGTCACAATGTTACAATGCACGTAATACGTGTGATGCTCTAGCCGTTGATGTCTGTACTTGAAATAATAAAGGCTTCCTCTGATCGTACAGGAACTTCTTGAGATGAAAGGTTAAGCGATTAGTCCATGGCAGAGTTCGGTAACTGATCTTCCATTCACATAATTCTCTTCACAAGAAACAATGAACTCCCCAGTGCGAACTCCAAATAAATTTACGATTCAGTACTTGCCCACTCTATTCACAATTTATAGAGCTTTGATTTGCAGATTTCTTCACTACAATTACATATGTGGTTTTGACTGTCAAATTGAGCCCCACTAATATTTAATACGAGTAACTGCTTATCTGAAATTCATGTATTTACTCCAGATATGATATTTAGCCTTTCCTAGAAGGATAGCTCAATCCCAGTTTTTCGGAAACGTTGACCTCCTTTCACGTTGATTTCTTACATATTTACATATTTTCTTTCTCTTTTCCCCATAATATCCAGCTATTGGCACTACTATATATAAAATGGTTCAAATGTCTCTGAGCACTTAACTTCTGAGGTCATCAGTCCCCTAGAACTTAGAACTACTTAAACCTAACTAACCTAAGGACATCACACACACCGATGCCCGAGGCAGGATTCGAACCTGCGATCGTAGTGGTCGCGCAGTTCCAGACTGTAGCGGCTAGAATGGCTCGGCCACAGCGGCCAGCAACAATAAGACACCGAGATTCCATTGCAATATTCCGTATTGCATTACTATTAACTATTGAAATGACATTGTCAGATGGAAACAAGAGTCTCATATCTCGACGTAAATAAAACAAAAGTAAATGTCGCTCTTCTCCCTTTTAACAATTTACCGGTTACGGTGCAATGGACAGCATCACACGTCTTCCTAAAAATCTATCATCTTACTTCTTCTCAAATACCCACTATGACCATGACCATGATGATCAATGCCCCGAATCCAGCAATAAAAAGGAAATGTCACTTGCTCCTTTTTTCTATTTTGATTAGAATGACTTTGTTTCGTTCGCAATCCTCATCGTCTGCAACTCCTACTGCTTTCAGATGCAAACACCTGATAAATAATAAATGACATTCTTAAGTCATTAAAGATCTCTTTCACAGGACAGTCATTTTATCGAATTGTGTTATGACTATATATTATTAAAGATGTGTATTGATTTCAGCACTGTTTAATAAGACCACCTAATACTACAGTTTTTACAGTAATATATTTGCTATGGCTGCTTCTCTTTCAATAGCGCAAATACTATAGAAGACCCAGTGCTGTGAAGACCGTTCGAGAGTCAACCGTTCTCCTGTGGCCGTGGAGCCGAGATGCTGTCGCCTAAAGCAGGTTCCGTTTAACGGATATTAAAAATAGGAGGCAGATAGTCTAGGGGACTCAAAGACGTATTTCTGCCTTCGTTCAGAAAAGGCAACTCTGCGTTTCTTGCGTCGCTTGGCGAGCATCTTGGAAAAAGAGATATTCAGTTCATATCGGTTCTGCAGAATACTATGGGAAGGCAGACTGGAACTCTTTTCGCCTGGCGGAGATTGGAGAGTTCTGCTGCGTACAAGAGCCGCCGTCTCTTCAACTTTGTTTCGAGGGACTCGGGGCAACAGCTGCTAGCGTGAGAGCTTCGCCCGCATCGGCACTGGAAGGCGGTTGGTGGCCTTTAGCGGAAGCACATACAGTTATACTTTCAGAGAAAATACCATCTGCTATCAGTCTCGTTTATTTGAGTTCAGACAAGAATGGCTCTCAGAGATTTTCGAATAAAAAGGATAGAACAAACACCAGTCAATTTCCTGTCATCCACAGGTTTCCCTAGTATTAACAAGTGTGGTGCATAGCATCATATGGAATTATGTATTAATGAAGACTGTTCAAAAAGGAATTAAACATTAAACACAGCAAAGTATATGTGCCACCTCAGTAGAAAGAATTTCGCACCAGGTTCCTTACATAACGTAGATGTTCAAAACTTGCTCAGTGATCTATATCTGCGTCTATGCTTTGCATGAGAGATAAAACTTCGATTGTTTGTTGGAGATTTTTATCAGTGCTATCATAATGGATTGATGGAAGAATAACTGTGTTCTGTTACTAGCCTAATTTCATCTTAATTTTCTCTAAATAAGCGATACGTAGAGGTTTCTAAAACATTTATTGATACCAGAAGAGATATCTTGAAAAGAAATTTAGGAGCACATGAGGCAGTAATGATCCTACACCTTAAGAAAGATTGATGTTTGTAGATTTGGAGAAAGCTTATGACAATGTTGACTGCATTACACTCTTTGAAATTTTGAATGTAGCACACATAAAACATACTGAACTAAAGTCTTAGGGACACATGAGGTAGTAGTGACGCTACATTCAATTTTAGAAGATAGGTTAAAAAAGAAGGGCTACTTTTGTAGTGGCTGTAGACTTACAAAAAGTTTATGACTGTGTTGACTGGAATAAATCTTCGGAATTTGGAAGGTGGCAGAGATACAGAGGACGGAAGCTTATTTACAGATTGTACAGAAACAAGGTTTTGGTGATTAGAACAGAACGTGAAAGGAAAGCAGTGGTTCAAAAGGAAATGAGACAGGGTTGAGTAGGAGATGAGACACTAAAAATAGTGGATGTGTCTCGCTATTTGATGTCGAAATAACTGACTATGGCCATAATACAAAGGATACATTTTTGAAATGGAGGGTTTTTAAAATCTAATATAAATTCAAGTGTTGCGAAGTCTCTCTGGAGTGTAGCGTTGTATGGAAGTGAAATGTGGACGATTTACTATTCAGACATGGTTTGAATAGAAGCATTTCATACGCGGTGGGAGAATACGGATGATTAGACAACCAGATCAAATAATCAGTGGTTAAAATGTTGTGGCAGAACTGCACTACAAGAAGCGATAGGTTCACAGGACAGATCCAGATGGATCAAGAAAACTGTCAGTTTGATAACGGAGGGAACCATGGGCGTTAAAATTATTTCATAGATAGAAATAGGCACGATTGCAATAAGCAGGTTCAGGTATATGTAAGTTGCAGGTTATTCATAGCTGAAGACCCTTGCACATGGCAGACTAGCGTAGAGAGCTGCACAAAACCAGTCTTCAGACGGAAGACCACCGCAAGCAACTCAATTTTTCGGCTCTTGACACTTAGTTCTTTAATTTGGATAGATATACTTTACTCTTTTAGCGTCTCCCAGCTAATGCAAACAAGTCATAACGATATTCAGATTGTTTTTCTCCCTAAACCTGAAGTTCCTCGTCGGCTCGAACTAATGTGAACACCAAAAATTCAAGGATTATCCAGCTGTAGATAGTAGAAATATCATATGTATAACATTTTTCATGGCCAGGTAACAACGTAGTTGAGCCTATTGTCAAAATCTATATCATATTCGCAGTTACGTGTGAATGATTGAAACACAATGCTCGCCTCGTAGTTCCAAACTTGGTATTGCGCCAGAAGGTAGCGAGTGTAAAAGGAAGGAATGGCGTTATCTCACGTGTCTTCCAGTGACTTGGGCGAATTTATTGTACTTAATTGTACCCATGCAGCTAGACACTGAGCTAAAGTTTATAGTTAGACAAACTTCCAGTTTTTGTAATTAATTATTGCACAAGCTCTGACTCTTGAATCCTACGTAGTCGTCGAATATGGGGTGTCTAGGAAACCTGCTTTCTCGGCTAGCGAGCCAACAATTCAAGCAAATCGCATAAATGAGTTTTATTACGAAAAATAATAGACAATACTTAACTTCGAGAAATACACAGATGTGTCGCGAGCAAAGGCTGACAGGTAGTGACGTGATTGGTTTGATGCGGCACGCCACGAATTCTGCTCCTGTGCTAACCTCTTCATCTAAGAGCGGCACTTGCAACCTACGTCCTCTATTATTTGTGGGATGTATTCAAATCTCTGTCTTCCTCTACAGTTTTTGCCCTCTACAGCTCCCTCTAGTACAGCGGAAGCCATTCCCTCATGGCTTAACAGATGTTCTATCATCCTGTCCCTTCTCCTTACCAGTGTTTTCCACATATTCCTTTACTCTCCGATTCTGCACAGAACCTCCTCATTCCTTACCTTACCACTCCACCTAACTTTCAACGTTTTCTGTAGCACCACATCTCAAATGCTTCGATTCTCTTCTGTTCCGGTTTTCCCACAGTCCATGTTTCACTACCATACAATTCTGTACTCCAGACGTAGATTCTCAGAAATTTCTTCCTCAAGTTAAGACCGATATTTGATGTTAGAAGACTTCTCTTTGTCAGGAATGCCCTTTTTGCCATTGCTAGTCTGCTTTTGATGTTACCCTTCCTCCATCCGTCATTCGTTATTTTACTGCCTAGGCAGCAGAATTCCTTAACTTCATCTACTTCGTGACCATCCATCCTGATATTAAGTTTCTCGCTGTTCTCATTTATACTACTTCTCATCACCTTCGTCTTTCTTCCATTTACTCTAATCCATTCTGTGTACTCATTAGTCTGTTCATTCCATTCAGTAGATCATCTAATTCTTCTTCACTTTCACTGAGGATAGCAATGTCATCAGCGAACAATTCCTAATACAAGCAAAGTAACACAGTTGATGCATCTATCCAGGCCGCTGGTCTTGACGCTTCTATGGAACTGGGGCTCTGCCAGTCCGGCGCGGCGGTTACGTTGTCTTTGCAAAGAGGCCGCTGCTGTCGCGTTGTCGTCCTGGAGAGGGATCGGTCAGCGTGCAATTGGCTGAGGTTTTCTACGCAGCCACCTCTGCTCCCTTGTTCCCAACTGGCGTGCCGGTGCTTGACTTTACGCCGTAAAATTAACCCTAGTAATATCTTTTATTATGGATAGCTACTTCTGTTACAGAGAAGAATATTTATAAATAATGGTGACAAGACTAGAGAAAGAAAAACTAAATTTAAGTGTATCGCTAGTTATTTGAGTAGTACTGGAATTAATATGATCGTTCCTATTAAATTTAAGCCTGTGTGCTGGATAGTAACCAATAAATCACCAGCTGGTAGCCGTTGTACAAGTAACCTACAAACCCAATCATTTTACCTTATTTTAGGAAAAAAGTGTATATGGTGTAGATACCATGTAAGTAGCTAAGTATAGTAAGACCATACAACACTCCAACTGGTCACAGAGCGCTGAAAATAAGAGAATCTCAGAGATATAAGAGATGAGAGGGAATATAGTTCCATGCTAAAGGCTGAAAATCATACGTAAATCGTTGAAATACTAAAAACGATTAACGGGAGAATAACAAAAACCTAGCCGACGGAAAAATGAAAACATCTATCAGCTGAGACTGTAGCTTAAAGAAATAATTTTATTTGCTGTTGATCAATTTCAGTCTCATGATCATTGTCAAGCTAATGTTTGTAAATGCTGAGGCAATTTTTCTAATATAAGGTCTATTAACGGTTCTGGTATAATGACTTACGTGAAAATGTTGTTAATGATCATGAGGTTAAAATGAATCAGTCTTCTACATAAATAAAAATGCAAATGTTCGTTTACTCAAAATCGTAGGCCTCCGAAAGTTCTTCACTTACAGATTTCAAAGTTTGACAAAACTTATGTACGTATTGAAGCTCCACAAATAAAGTACGCTGTTGGAAGAAAATTCGCAAAACCGAAAAGGAGATGTGCGTCATTAACTAAAGTTCGTAGGCTTGTGTCTACATCTGAAAGATGACGTGTGATCCGATTTCATGAAAGTCGTATAAGAGTGGCGCTTAGTAGTTCCACTATGAAGATGCAAATCATGTTCGCTTAAAATAATCACTGTAACGGTTACCTTTCAGACTGGACGTGGTAAATGGATGTCGTTCAAGAATTTGTTTAAAGCGACAAATACGCCATTAAAAACATACCAGTGACTTGTGAGTGTGAAAGAGGTAGTGTAATAGGGCTGCGAGAAGCTGGAGGTTCCTTCTGCGACATTACAGAAGGACTTGGCAGGAAAATAGCCCCTGTACACGATTGCTGACAGTGGCGTTCACGTCAGTGTACAGTCGCAAGGAGTCTGGCATTCGGACGGCCAGGTGGCACAATCGAGAGGGAAGACTATCGTGTTCGCCGTTTGGCTCTGGCGCATCATACTGAATCTGTTCAACAATTTTAACACATATACGCTATATGCCTTATATATATAATAGTTGGCATTAAGAGAGCATTACTTTTGGCTTATCGGCTTATACACTCCTGGAAATTGAAATAAGAACACCGTGAATTCATTGTCCCAGGAAGGGGAAACTTTATTGACACATTCCTGGGGTCAGATACATCACATGATCACACTGACAGAACCACAGGCACATAGACACAGGCAACAGAGCATGCACAATGTCGGCACTAGTACAGTGTATATCCACCTTTCGCAGCAATGCAGGCTGCTATTCTCCCTTGGAGACGATCGTAGAGATGCTGGATGTAGTCCTGTGGAACGGCTTGCCATGCCATTTCCACCTGGCGCCTCAGTTGGACCAGCGTTCGTGCTGGACGTGCAGACCGCGTGAGACGACGCTTCATCCAGTCCCAAACATGCTCAATGGGGGACAGATCCGGGGATCTTGCTGGCCAGGGTAGTTGACTTACACCTTCTAGAGCACGTTGGGTGGCACGGGATACATGCGGACGTGCATTGTCCTGTTGGAACAGCAAGTTCCCTTGCCGGTCTAGGAATGGTAGAACGATGGGTTCGATGACGGTTTGGATGTACCGTGCACTATTCAGTGTCCCCTCGACGATCACCAGTGGTGTACGGCCAGTGTAGGAGATCGCTCCCCACACCATGATGCCGGGTGTTGGCCCTGTGTGCCTCGGTCGTATGCAGTCCTGATTGTGGCGCTCACCTGCACGGCGCCAAACACGCATACGACCATCATTGGCACCAAGGCAGAAGCGACTCTCATCGCTGAAGACGACACTTCTCCATTCGTCCCTCCATTCACGCATGTCGCGACACCACTGGAGGCGGGCTGCACGATGTTGGGGCGTGAGCGGAAGACGGCCTAACGGTGTGCGGGACCGTAGCCCAGCTTCATGGAGACGGTTGCGAATGGTCCTCGCCGAAACCCCAGGAGCAACAGTGTCCCTAATTTGCTGGGAAGTGGCGGTGCGGTCCCCTACGGCACTGCGTAGGATCCTACGGTCTTGGCGTGCATCCGTGCGTCGCTGCGATCCGGTCCCAGGTCGACGGGCACGTGCACCTTCCGCCGACCACTGGCGACAACATCGATGTACTGTGGAGACCTCACGCCCCACGTGTTGAGCAATTCGGCGGTACGTCCACCCGGCCTCCCGCATGCCCACTATACGCCCTCGCTCAAAGTCCGTCAACTGCACATACGGTTCACGTCCACGCTGTCGCGGCATGCTACCAGTGTTAAAGACTGCGATGGAGCTCCGTATGCCACGGCAAACTGGCTGACACTGACGGCGGCGGTGCACAAATGCTGCGCAGCTAACGCCATTCGACGGCCAACACCGCGGGTCCTGGTGTGTCCGCTGTGCCGTGCGTGTGATCATTGCTTGTACAGCCCTCTCGCAGTGTCCGGAGCAAGTATGGTGGGTCTGACACACCGGTGTCAATGTGTTCTTTTTTCCATTTCCAGGAGTGTATTATAAGACTACTACAAAATCCAAATCTGCTATAACAATTAACAAGGCTCACGGTCAGAGAGAGGTACCAAGAGGAGATAGTGAGAAGGGGGGAGGGGAAAGATGTAGAGAGGAAGTGACTGTCAGAAAGAGTGGAAGAGAGGAACGGAGATAGAGGGGGAATGGTATGAAAAAGATAGAGAGGGGGTCAGAGAGAGAGAGGGGGCAGGACGATATGGAGATTGGACGAGAATACGGACGGAGTAAAGAGGCATGAGGTGATGGACATAGAGAGCGGTTAAGAGAGGGGCCTGTAGGAGATGGAAAGAAAGAAGGAAGAGAGAAGGGGGGAGGAGGTGATGGACAGAGAGAGATAGTGGAGGAGGTGGACAAACGCGGGTGGAGGAAGAGATTATGACATATATCCAATTTCCATACATATCAGAAACCAGTGATTCCTCTTTCTTGAAGGTTACGGACTAAGTTAAGAAAATACTCGTTATTGAAGTCGAAGGAATGATGGTTCCAGTTTAGCATGGAATATGAACTTTGCATGAACCCAATATCTTGTTTTTAGCATTGCTGGACACGGAAATCACCTAAGCTGTGGAATAACATGAATTTTCCTATTTATTGTATTTATTTCAGCCTTCCTGTTTTTTTATGTTGCTTCAGAACTAGTAGTTTCTGTATTGATTTCAATCGTGTTGCGCTCGGGACGTCGAATAATTTTTAGGCGTGCAGACCGCAAACAAGTTGAGATTGCTGGAGAAGTAATGTCTTAGAGGGGGGGGGGGGGAGATGCTTCTGGGGACGTATTCTTAAGTCCTCGTATCAGCGTAAGTGGACACTTTAAAATATGCTATCCCAAAGCGGTAGGAGTTACACGGGAGAGTGTACAAGATGAACCAGAACTCCAACGACAAATTTTCAAGGCTTATTCAGTGATACCTTCTGAGTATTTTGGTGTTCAAAAATGGTTCAAATGGCTCTGAGCACTATGCGACTTAACTTCTGAGGTCATCAGTCGCCTAGAACTTAGAACTAATTAAACCTAACTAACCTAAGGACATCACACACATCCATGCCCGAGGCAGGATTCGAACTTACGACCGTAGCGGTCGCCCGGTTCCAGACTGTAGCGCCTAGAGCCTCTCGGCCGCTCCGGCCGGCTATTTTGGTGTAAGGGACCCATAGTCAGCCAGCGGCTCGTTACAGAGTTATTTCATTCCGTTTGGTTTCTTAACCCGATTAGATTTGTGCCTATACTGCGCTGAAAGTATAGCTCAGGACCTCAAATATAGAAGGCATTGACTGTGTGTCTTGGGTCCATTTGCTCAGGGTACCTGCTGTCGACAACAAATAATGGCCTCTTTAACTCATTTCCCTCCAGTTTGCCTTCAGTGCTGCTCGGCTCTTTGTAGGGGTTTCTGTTTACAGCAGTGTTAGTTGTGCGTTAATTGTGACACACGGCAGTACGGTGGATAGGTTTGCAGATGACATGGTTAAATATTGTCGTTAGCGTGTGTCATCTCTATTCGATCGGTTCTGAATCCCATATGCAGCAGGGTCTGCTGGATCGTTGTCATAACACATACCGCCCACTGCCGTGTGCTTGGACGCTGAGTAGGCTCACATTGTAGCATGTCGTTTGGCCTTTGTGTACCGTCATAGTCAGACGTTCGTATTTGAAATTCTTATCATACGATACTCCACAGTTACGAATGAAGAGTTGGCTGATATGCACCATGTTAATGCCTTCACTGAATGCAATGGATGAGTGGCACAACGATGCGTTTCTAGCTGTCTCCGCAGCGACGTCAGCCATGTTAGCTGTTAATAGTCAATTAACGAAATTATATGCCCTGAGTTGTACGTTTTGGTGAATACATACTATAGGCTTTCTCACCGTGTGAAGATAATTTCCCAGAAATAAAGGTAAATGGGTCAGGAAAATGAATACACTGATGGGCCAAAACATTATGACCATTTGATTAATAGCTTGTTTGTTTGTCCTTGGAACGAGAACATACTTAATGCGCGTATCAGGGAATCCGACAGTTTTTGGTAGGTTTACGGAGGTACGTGACATGAGATGTCTACGCAAGATCACGTAATTCGCATAAATAACGGGCGGATGATCTGCATACGCGTCGGTGGCACCAGATAGCGACCAAGATGCGGTCTGAAGGATTTACATCAGGCGAATTTGGTCACTGAGACATCAACGGACTTCACTATAACGCTCCACAGACCAATGTGGTACGGTTCTGGCTCCGAGGCGTGGACAGTTATACTGCTGGAAGATGATATCGCCGTCATGGAAGACATTAAGCATGAAGGGAGACGGGTGGTTCGCAGTTGTCAGCGTGCTGTCGGTCACTTCCTCAGTAAGCACAGGAGAAGTCTCCCACATACCTGCGTCGGTGGTGCGCTGAGCGCTTTGAGCTGCCATTCACCTCGATGATGACGTTTGTGGAGAAGACCATCGACCCCTCGATGATGGCGTTTGTGGAGAAGGCCATCGACCTAGTGTAGCAAAAATGTGATTCACACGAAGAGCCAACACGTTTCCATTGGTCGACCGTCGAATCCCGATAGTTCCGTGCCCACTGCAACGGTAGTTGATGATGTTATTGTGTCAACATGTGAACACACAGGAATGGTCTTCTCCGGAGGTCCATTTTCAAAAATGTACGATGAACGGTGTGCTCCGAAACACTCGTGCACCCGCCAGCATTGTGGTGTCTCGGCAGAGGTGCCAAAGATCACAATCTATCCTACTTTACAGGGCAGAGAAGCCTCCGATCCCGACGTTCTGTGAAGGGTCGTGAACTTACAACCATTTAGTGCCTAGTGGTAGTTTCATTGTCGTGTTCTTTCCGTATACGATCGTGACATTAGCACATGGACATTCGACCACCTCCGTCGTTTTCGAGGACAATCGGCGAAATGCAATAAGAGCACGAGTGAGCGCCGTATATATAAGCGATCCAGAGGTCACCGCTGTCAATCACGTGAGGTCGGCTGTGCTATGATCTCTGATATTGCCAACTTTCTCAACTAAAATTAATCAGTTCTCACGCTGTTGCTGCAATGTTGACATCCATATATTATCCAGCTTAATGCCTTCATATTTTCCATTAAAATATGACGCCTCGGGCGTATTGATAAATCGGCTGTAGCGGAACATGTGTTTCAGGAAGGTGATCATGAAATAAAGTTTAGTGAGACGACCGTCATAGCAAAGACTTCGCATTATTATGAGCGAATGTACAGAGAGGCCATTGAGATTGCGAAACACTGCAATAATTTTAATATAAAAGATGAAGCCATTGCCAACATTGCAGCAACAGCGTGACAATCGATTAATTTCAACTGAGAAAGTTGGCAATATCATAGATCATAGCACAACCGACGTCACGTGATTGACAGCGCCGCCCTCTGGATGGCTTATATATTCGGCGCTCACTCGTGCTCTCGTTGCAGTTCACCGATTGTCCTCGGAGGATGCCTTCCACAGTCGAAGGCGAAACGTCAGGGGAGAGTCTTATGTATGGACCACGGCATCTCAACCCGGAAGTGTTAAGTGATGAGTGGCCATAATGTCTTAGCTTACCAGTGTAAGTCATAATTATATTATTATTGAGTAATGAGACGCAGGAGGACGTTGGTCCCTTATGCCTAAATACTTAGAAGCTGTCCCTGAAATATCCATCTATGGGCTTCCGGTTCACCTTGTATATGGGGCACGGAACTCGTAAGGCCGAAGGGAGGAAAATTTTGGTTTATACTTCCATCAGGTACTAGCTCGTTAGATGCGGAAGAAGCTCGAATTTGATAAGGATGATGAAATAAATCCATCGTGCACCCGTCAAGGGTACTATTCTGACATTAGGCACAAGCGACTTAGGGAGGTCCATGAAAAGAGTATCGTTCCTACTCTGGTTTCAGGCCATAATATGAAAATTGCTTTTCCAGGATACGAGAATTTGAGTTCATTGTTTTAAACATCTCGTATTATTTTTAAACACCGCAACGTAAAATAACAAATACGTAAGACTACATTTGTGGTCAATATGGAGCATAAATGTTGATGACGTCAAATGGTGAGTATGCAAGTGTCGCTTGGATGAAATTATCTTTTGCTAACGTTTATGTTAAATACAAACCCCAATGCAATTTGGTGCATTAACATATCCTTAAATAGTCATCTGTTTATCACGTTACTGCATCAGAGTGCATAGTGTCAGGGTGTCGCCCATTTAACCTTTATCGGTATCTTAAAAGATCCAGAGAAAATAATTAAATAAATCGTTCTGTAAATCGCTTGCAACCTGAAACCAAGTATCAAAATCAGTTTAATGATATTGTCTTATAATTTGATAACTTTTGTGCGAAATGCTACATTATCGTCGGTTCAATACATGACGTATGAAATTCTGACAAATATCAAAAATTAATCGTAGGCTTCCACGGCCATTGTCACTGTCAATACAGTAAAGTAAACGGCTTCCTCCGCTACTATATAAGATCTTAAGTCTCTCTCATTCAGAAGTCACCTCAGCACAAGTAGTGAGGAAGGCCATTTGCAATAGTGGTCGAAACGTCGGACAATTTTATATATTGACAATGCGGTCAACAGCCCAGAAGAATTTTATCGACGAATATGAGAAAGGCTCACCAATCATATTTTACTTTCCTGTCTGATCAGAACAATATAAGAGATCACTCCACAAAATCTTTGCAGAATAAATTGATCAGAATGAATAAAAAGTAGGGCATACACACTCCTTGTTAGCAGAAAGTGAGCAACCACATTTGTTCACAAATAAAGTTAGAGATGTAAGACAGGTTTGCAACTGCAGTATCAAGCCAAAGATCTTCGCTGAAAGAACTGCTTCTTCGTTAGAGAGCGGCGAAGGACCTACCCGATACTTTCTCAATTAGGTGGTCGCCAGAATCCGCTCCGGCTTGGTCTGCGGGTGGTCGCGCCCTCAGTAAACGATCCGGCGCAGCCGTGAATACGATACACCTTTCCTTCGAATCATTATGAATCACAGAGTAATGTGCCATAAGAACTATTATTATATCTAATACGGAATGTTTTTGCCCCATATGTCTACCTAGAAAAAAACTGATGGGTGATGGCTTGTTCATATGACCCTTAACAAGTAAGGCAGAAAAGCACACCGAATAAGAATGTTTGCAAGATACGGAGATGTATTTGTTGTACCAACCATCAGGTTTATTTATCCCCATGTTTCTGCATTTATGTGCAATCGATGTTTGAAGATGAAGAAATATAAAGACTTTATAATCACTAGAAACAATATCGCGTAACAGATAATTACGAGCACCAGATTGACATGCGTCACGAATGAGATAGTATTTGGCCAAAAACTTTTTTATAACGTAACAGTCCCAGTACCATACAAATACTTAATTACTTATTAACAAATAATATTATTTCTAGTACCTCTGTAGTCATTAGATTTCTTCATCTTCAGACATTATTAATAAACATTATTAATAAACAAAGAAGGATTTTATTCGGCTGGGACTACATAATTATAAAACGTTTTAACATATAATCGCTGACTTTCCAATGGCAACAAGGTAGAATCTTTTTAAAACAATTTTAAAATTGAAAAAGTATCTGCTGTGAAAAATGAGCTTTCGTACATTATTTTCCAAAATAGAAGATTTAATGTTGTCATATGCTGTTCCACTATTTGTTATATTTATGCAATAGCGGAGCGTCAGTGTGAAGAATTAAAACATAAGGGAACAGAAGAATAAGCACATCAAGAAGGGCACCAAGAGGACATGCTACATAATTTTAGCTCTGTGAGGACTTCAGGAGTCCAGTATCAAAAGCCACACTCACCACATTACCCCATCTTTCTCATAAGGTGTTCCATTCCGCTGTGTTTTGATTACTTCATTGAAACTACACATTTATATTTCGATGAAGGATAAGTGAAGGTGGTTAGGAATCACATGACTTTTGTTCTGAATCATATGCACCTGCGAATGTTAGCAAAATATATTGTTTCGAGCAAACGTTTAGCTGCTTATCGGATATCTTCTATAGAATATCCATTGGGCGTACCGGCTATTATGTGCTAATGGCCTCTAAAGCTGCACTGCAACATTGCTCTATCATAAGTCATACTACACGGCACAGTATGCAACGATTTCACTAGAAAAAATTCAATTGCATGCGTGTTTTTCTTAGACTGAAGATTGTAATCAGATTTCAAGTATTAAGCACAACTATCATCAATAATGAAAAACAAATAGGAAAGTATAGTGTATGTTTTCAGAGAAAGCAAAACATTTCACTTAAGAACGAGGATGGTTCACATATTCTAAATGATTAATTCCATGAAGCCTTTGGTTCCCGTATTTGGCAAACTAAAATTAGGCTGCTCGGCAGAAAATAATTCTTGATTATTCATCAAGTATTACCGAAAAGCAGTATGGACTGCAAAAATTCAAGTCTATATCGCATAGTTTTGTGGTAGTGGACATGGCAAGTGCCAAGTCTGATACACTGAAGCGCCAAAGAAACTGGTGTAGGCATGCCTATTCAAATACAGAATTATGTTAACAGGCAAAATATGGCACTGCGGTAGGCAACGCCTGTATAATACAACAAGTGTTTGGCGCAGTTGTTAGATCGGTTACTGCTGCTACAATGGCAGGTTATTAAGATTTAAGTGCGTTTGAACGCGGTGTAATAGTCGGCGCACGAGCGATGGGACCCAGCATGTCCGTGGCAGCTATGAAGTGGGGATTCTCTCGTATGATCATTTCACGAGTGTACCGTGAATATCAGGAATCTGGTAAAACATCAGATCTCCGACATCGCTGCGGCCGGAAAAAGATCCTGCAAGAACGGGATCAACGACGACTGAAGAGAATCGTTCAATGTGACAGAAGTGCAGCCCTTCCGCAAATTGCTGCAGATTTTAGTGCTAGGCCATCAACAAATGTCAGCGTGCGAAACATTTAACGAAACATCATCTATATGGACTTTCGGAGCCGAAGACCCACTCGTGTACCCTTGATGACTGCACGACACAAATCTTTAAGCCTCGCCTGGGCCTGTCAACACCGACACTGGAGTGTTGATGAAGGGAAACTTATACCTGGTAGGACGAGTCTCGTTTCAAGTTGTATCCTGCAGATGGACGTGCAGGTATGGAGACAGCCTCATGAATCTATGGACCCCTCATGTCAGCACGGGTCCGTTCAAGCTGCTGGAGACTCTGCAGTGGTGTGGGGCGTGCGCAGTTGGAGTGATATGGGACCCTTGAAACATGTAGATACTACTCTGACGAGTGACACGTACGTAAGCATCCTGTCTGATCATCTGCACTCATTCATGTCCATTGTGAATTCCAGCAGGACACTGCGACACCCTACATGCCCAGAATTACTACAGAGTGCCTCCAGGAACACTCTTCTAAGTTTAAACACTTCCTCTGGCCACCAGACTCCCCAGACATGAACATTATTGAGCATATCTGGGATTGCTTCCAAGTTCCTGTTCACAAGAGATGTTCACCCCCTCGTACTCTTACGGATTTATGGACGGGTTTCATGGTGTCAGTTCCCTACAGCACTACTTCAGAGATTAGTCGAGTCCATACCACGACCTGTTGCGACGCTTCTGCGTGCTCGCGGAGGCCCTACACCAGGGCCGGCCAAACGCTGCAGTGTGCAGATGTGCGAAAGTGCTGCACACGTGCGCACGTGTGCGACAGCGACATGTGTTATTAGACGTGTGTCCTAAATGAACGGCGGCGGCTCCACTTCCCTGTTTATGTGGTACAAGCAAGAACGCAACATACCTAGTCTCATTTACCCCTGGTGACCGTAACCTTAACAGAGAAGTACTGAAAAATGGCAGGTACTGTGAAAAAGCAAACGACTGGAGATCTATGTTCTCAGTCGTTTAAAAATGGCTGGGAACTGCAATTCTTTTTTATAGCCGTTGGCAAAAACTCACAGTGTTTGCTGTGCCGCCGAATAATAGGCGGGCAGCGTAAGTTTTGAATTGAAAGACACTACAATACATATCACAAAGACGAGTGTAGTGTACTCAACAGTGAAGAACGGCAAGCAAAATTAAATGTCCTTAAGAAAATGAATGAGACACATAAACTAGATTTTACTGTACGTCAAAGTAATTGATACTTCTTAAAGTCTTAGTTTCTTGTGTTACACTTATGTCTATTTTACTGTACGCTGTACAATGTACTGTTTTCAGTTTTCCAGAATGACAACTGATGTGTCGACAGAGGTGCCGACACAGTGTGTTTGAGGGGGCCGAAATGCACGCTATAAGCGCACGAAGGATGGCGTGAGGTCTGAAACAGGATACGTAATGAATGCTATAAAGAAAAGAACGTAGCTGCTATAATACTTAACTTTAATCCATTTGTATACAGCATTCTTGATGATACAAGTGAGACTCTTTAGATTCATGAAGTAACTAATGGCGCCTTGCTAGGTCGTAGCCATGGACGTAGCTGAAGGCTATTCTAACTGTCTCTCGGCAAATGAGAGAAAGGCTTCGTCAGTGTGGTCGCTAACAAAGTCGTCGTACAACTGGGGCGAGCGCTAGTCCGTCTCTCGAGACCTGCCGTGTGGTGGCGCTCGGTCTGCGATCACTGCCAGTGGCGACACGCGGGTCCGACATGCACTAATGGACCGCGGCCGATTTAAGCTACCACCTAACAAGTGTGGTGTCTGGCGGTGACACCACAACAACCTCACTAAATCTTCACTGCGAGCAAGTTTTAAAAGCGCATTAAGAATTGCACAATCTGGGAAACATTGTTCCGAAGGGTAGTTTGTGAAAGGGTGTCTGATTGATGCTGCAGAACTTGTGTGTCGCACGAAAGTTAGCAGGTTTCAAGAAATCAGTCTATCCGAACAAACAGTGACAAGACATATCAGTGCTATGGCCAGCGATGTGCACAGGCAGCTAATAAATAGGGCTAAAGACTTTGTTGCTTTCTGCGTTGCGCTCGATGAAGCATCAGATCTTACAGATACAGCCCAGGTTGTGATATACATACGAGGTGTCGATAACGCACTTTGTGTAACAGAGGACGTTTTGGACTTTGTACTTTTGAAAGGGACTACTACTGGTGCGGACTTATTACAAGCTGTCGAGCAAGCGATTGATGGTGTCGGTACGGGCTGGAATCGGCCTCAGTGACCACAGATGGAGCACCATCAATGCAAGGCCATCAGAGAGGACTCATAGCACGGATGCGCAAAAAGCTAGGGCGCACAGACGAGACGTTGTGTGGAATTAACTGCATTATGCATCGAGAGGCGCTTTGTGCAAAATCAGTAACGTTAGCAAACGTCATGCACATTGATGTGCGTACTGTAAACTGTCTGAAGACACATGGGCTTACGCATCGCCAGTTTTGGCGGTTCTCGGAGGAATTAGAAGCGGAGTACGGCGACATACCTTACTATATCGAAGTATGCTGGCTCAGTCGAGGTAAAATGCTGAAAATATTTTTTGATTTACGTTTGGTCATAGTAACATTCTTACGTTAGAAGGGAAAAAGTGAATCTATGTTGGGAGACCCTTGTTGGATATCAGACCTTGCATTTCTCCTGGACATTACGTCTCACATGAACAGCCTGAACGTCAGTTTGCAAGGTGAAAATAATTTAATTTCTGACATTTTGGAAAATGTAAATAAATGCCTTTGAAAGGAAGCTTGCGCTTTGGGAGAGCCAGCTATTGACAGAAAACACCGCACATTTCCCGACTCTTTGACTGGTCCATGAAAGTGCTAGATTTCCAGAATACGTGTTAATAATTGTAAAAATCAAGGAACAATTTCGAGCACGATTTTCAGATGTTACGAATTTGTCTCCTGTCCCTCGCCTCTTTGCTCGACCGTTCTCGTCGTCAGTTGAAGATGCTTTGAATGATCTACAGATAGAACTGATCGACCTACAATGCAATACAAAACTGAAGGACACGTTCTTTGCAGTGCGAAGTACAAAAGAATTGTACGAAAATTTTTCACAACAAGAATTTCCACGCCTGCACCGAGAATCCGCGACAGTTATGTCGATGTTCGGGTCGACATATCTTTGTGAAAGATTTTTCTCGGTGATGAAAATGAATAAATCAAGGCTTCGATCAAGCATAAGTGATGAAAATCTTCGCAACTGCTTGCGTTTGTCAATCAGCCGTGCTTTTGTGCCCGATATTAACTATATCATTTCTCATGACTAGTGATAAACGTGTTTGGATTTATTCCTTTCATAATTAAACATTATTGTTTACTAACTGAGCATTATTGCCTCATTCTGCTCCATGTTACACTATTATCAGGAAAATTGGTCACTAAACCGATTGTTCCAAATTATACTTACATTTAGGGTTTTTTTAATGTGTGAAGTCCATAAAATAAAACATTCATCTAATTGTCGGTTATTATGCAGATTTCAGACGGAACTGATGAAAGATATAGCAATAATGGTATTGAAATAACAAGTGATCATCGACAGGTCTGCGGTTATCATTCTGTTCAGAGGTCAGTGACACAGAAATTGTGTGGGTGTAACTGAGGGCACCGAGAATTAGTTATAGGAAACCTTGCATTAGTTTAATGTTATTTGAAATCATGAATAAGGTTCGTTGGAAGTCGCTAAGTGCTCTCTTTCTTAAATACTAGATAAAAAACATTACGCGTATTTACGTGCCGTCAGTCAAAAAAAATGGTTCAGATGGTTCTGAGCACTATGGGACTTAACATCTGTGGTCATAAGTCCCCTAGAACTTAGAACTACTTAAACCTAACTAACCTAAGGACATCACACACATCCATGCCCGAGGCAGGATTCGAACCTGCGACCGTAGCAGTCGCGCGGTTCCGGACCGCGCGCCTAGAACCGCTAGACCACCGCGGCCGGCTGCCGTCAGTCAAGCTGCCTTAATAAAAACCCACGGTTGTTAACTGTATTACTTGTCTTACTGGGTTAAACTGTTAACATAAAAGTAGATGTCTCAATGAGTAGACTGTGACAGTATTTTAAATGTTTAATACGCGAAATACCTTCCCATGGTTGGCTTGCAAGCCGTGGAAAGAGCACTAGAATGCGCCGATACAGAGAATCTTAGCAAGTGGATGAAGCGACATCTGCGCGTAGAAACATGCACTACATGAACGCTGACGGCTGCGGCGTGCAGGCTGTGACCCGGAAGTTGCACATGTGCAGGAGCACCGCACGCGTGCAGAATTTCTGGCCGGCCCTGCCCTACACGATATTAGGCAAGTGTACCAGTTTCTTTGGCTCTTCACTGTAGCGCAGTCTTACAAACGACAATATCTTATCAAAAGTATTCAGACACATTTTAGGATTATGACTTCGCCTTTGTGACGGCTTGATCTCTACTGTGAAGCAATTGCACTCCATGCTCCATCAAGAATTCAGAAAAGGTAGTCATGTTTAACAATGAGATATGGAGCGAAGTCGACGATGTATCTCGAAGGTGTTCCATTAGTTTCAAGTCGGGAATCTGTTCTGACTTATCCCAAACGTGTTCCGTTGTGTTGAGATCGGGACTCTGGGGAGACATATACACTTCAGAAGTGTGACTATCCACAAAAAATTTACTCACAGACGCAGCTTTATAAAAGGGTGCACTGTCACTTTGGTACAAAGAAATCATGTCGAACTGTTCTTCTACAGTGCGCAGTACATAATGCTGTCCATTGTATTGACATCCTCTCGCATTTAACTTTTTCTCAAGCGAAATTATGGGACTACAGCCTAACCATCAAAGACAAGCCCATAGTCATGCCACCTCATCGGTTCTTCACTGTTGGTACTGCACATGATGACTGGTAGCGTTCTCCAGGTATTCGGAAAGATCACACGCTTGCATCAGATTACCACATTCGTTTCCAGTCATCTACACTCCAGTGGCATTGCTCCTTACAGCACCTCAAGCGTCGCTCAGCAGTCACTACAGAAATTTGTAGCTTATGAGAAGTTACTGGACCACTGTACCCCTTACATTTTAACTCCCTTCGTACAGTCAATGTGCTATGTGGATTGGTGGCAGCGCTCTGAATTTCTTCCGCTGACATCACTGCGATCTTCTTACAAGCTTCATCCGCAATGGTCGACAGTTACCGACACGTCAGTAAAGGAGACTTGCCTAGCCTTGGTTTAGCTATGGTGTTTACTCTGCGTTTCCACCTTACAATCACATCACCATCCGTCGTCTTGGGCAGTTTTAGAAGAGTCGACAAGTCCCTAAAGGCTTCGTTACTCAGGTGACAAGTAATGACTAGTCTAGGTGTACAATCAGACACGTCAAATACACCACACTGTCTCGCACGACAGACATCGCCAATCAGAGCATTGATGCGTTGGTTACCACTACGCCTCTACTATCATAAAGAACCCACCATTTTATCTGAGACGCTTTCTCTGAATATTTTTATTTTTATTTATAACATGAAAAACTCTAACGAATCGGCTCGGCAGGAGATGAATCATTTGCGTAGGGACTTACAGTTATAGTACACCCCACGGCTGCGAAATACACTGTCGAGTTAAATTATTATGAAGACCCAACGCAACAGCCTATTTCATTACACACAGAACGTGGAGAAGCTGGAAACGGGCCAGACTTACGAGTATTTGAAGCCAAACTGTTTGTGTAGTGGAGGACTTAACGGCAAAAATTGAGATCCGATTGGCCCCCTAGGCGTTCTGAGGAATGGAGACCAGAGAAGTACTATGTAGTGTTAGTCGCCTTACTGCAACTTTAAGGCTACGGAAAGAGGATCATTATCTTTAGGAAGTACATCATGCCCATCAGGGGATACAGTTTGTAAGTAGGCTGTTTAGGTTTTTTTATTAGTAACGCCACCTCTGTATAAAAATCACTGGCTGTGCTGTGTGCAGTCTGTGGCTGCTTTGCATTGTTGTAATACTCGCCATTGTAGTGTTAGGCAGCTGGCTGTGAACAGTGCATAGCGTTGAGCAGTTGGAGGTGAGCCGCCAGCAGTGGTGGATGTGGGGAGAGAGATGGCGGAGTTTTGTAATTTGTCATGAACTGCTATATATATGATGATATCAAGGTAAATACATTCTTTGTTCTCTATTAATATCTTTCATTTGCTAACTATCCCTATCAGTAGTTAGTGCCTTCCATAGTTTGAATCTTTTATTTAGCTGGCAGTAGTGGCGCTCGCTGTATTGCAGTAGCTTGAGCAGCGAAGATTTTTGTGAGGTAAGTGATTTGTGAAAGGTATAGTTTAATGTTAGTCAGGGCCATTCTCTTGTAGAGAATTTTGAAAGTCAGATTGCGTTGCGCTAACAAAATATTGTGTGTTGAAAGTCAGATTGCGTTGCGCTAAAAAATATTGTGTGTCAGGTTAAGCACAGTCCTGTAAAATTGTTCAAAAGGGGATGTTTCAAGTTTTAACATAGAATTAAATGATATCCATCACGATGGATGCTCCTTTCACATTGGTTATCAAATGAACGAATGCGTCACACCCATTTCTTACGTGCCGACTGACGCAGTACCAGCATCGGTAACAGAGTGAACGCTACATTGTCGAACATGCCGGAGAATTCCAAGACAGCGGTGAGCGGAACTCATCTCAGAAAACTAAATGTTGCCGTTGACATCTGTCAAATTTCGACACGGCGGAATACTGTCGTCAGCCTGTGCCTTAAGGGGCTCCGGAAAGGCTCAAAATCATGAAAAGTTCAATTTTTACTTTTTTGCGTTTTCTGAATCTGCAGACTATTACCTTTTAATAGATATATAATTTATTCAATTCCGAAGACTACAACTATTTTTAAATTTTTTTTGAAATGTGTTCTACATGGGCGTGCCCCACTGTGGCGCTGTTAAACTGCTGTCAAATGGTGTTATTATTAACGTCCGTGTTCATCAGGTACATTTTAGTGACGTGAGATAAAGTATGTGTTGTGGCTAACCTGTGATGGTTCAATATATATCGCTGGTGTGATTGTCGATTGTTTCATGTTTATTTACTCTGTCGTTATCTCGAAAATATTCGTAATTAATTCTGTTTCTTGAGTCCCTGTTTTGTTGAAGTATAATAATGAGTAAAAGTAAAGTTATTAGAAATCCTCTGAAGGATTTTAAGAAAAGGAGAAATGATGGAAAGCCAAAGGTATGTGTTATTACTGTAAACAATAAAGACGATAACCAAGTGAGTGAACTTAACCTCTCAAGTACACCTGCCCATAGCAGTCAAAGTGGGAAAGAAAATACTTCACAGAAGAAGCTTGGTTCAATGAGTGAAAACTATGAATGTTTTATGGGCGAATCGGATGTGAATGAAATATTTGATATGTCGGTTCTCAAAGGAATTTTTTCAAACTGTGTAAGATGTATTCATTGTAGTGAAGTTGGTCTGGAACTCTCCATAATAAAGCACGTAGGACTTGCTAGTGAAATACAACTAAAATGTGATAAGTGTTCATACATGACCACCTTTTGGAACAGTGTTGCAGTAACTGCAACACAACATTTGATTTGTTTATTCCTTCCGTTCAGTTGGTAAGGGTGCTACTGCAGGTGCAATTTTCTGTGGCATCATCAAATCAACATTAGATTTGTTTATTCCTTGCGTTCAGTTGGTAAGGGTGCTACTGCAGGTGCAATTTTCTGTGGCATCATGAATCTTCCAAATCCCCCAACCAAGTTTACGACCTATAATAAATTAATAGGGTCTAAAGTAGAAGATGTCTGTACAGAATCTATGAAGAACGCTGTGGAAGAGGCAGTAATGGAGAATAATGGTAACAGAGATTTGACTGCAGCGTTCGATGGTACCTGGCATAAACGGGGACACACATCTCTTCATGGTGTAGTATCTGCCACCAGTATGTATACAGGGAAAGTTTTAGATGTAGCAGTAATATCAAAGTATTGTAGATGTCCACAAAAATATAAAGGTACACATGAAAATAATTGCAAAGCTAACTATAGTGGCAGTAGTGGAGGAATGGAAGTGGCTGGTGTTGCCAGTATATTCCAGCGTTCTGAGGCGTGTGGTAAAGTGCGATATGTTAATTACCTTGGTGACGGTGGTTCTAAAAGTTTCAAACATGTTCAAGGACTGAAGCCCTATGGTGATGATGTTGTAGTGCAGAAATTTGAGTGTATTGGACACGTACAGAAGCGAATGGGAACAAGACTTCGGCGACTGAAAGCTTCGTACAAAAAACAAAAACTCAGTGATGGTAAAGGGTTGGATGGGAAGGGAAGGTTAACTGACAGTGTAATTGACAAAATACAGAACTATTATGGAATGGCTATTAGGCAAAATACACAAAGTGTCGACGAAACGAAGAAGGCTGTTTGGGCTCTTTTTTTTTCATACTTCTTAAACCGATGAAAATCCCAAACATAGCTTGTGTCCCAAAGAAGAAGACATTTGGTGTAAATATAACAAAGGATTGCTAACTGGTGAAGTGTACACTCATAAGCATAGTCTGCCTCATGCAATAATGGAGGTGATAAAACCTATTTTCAGAGACTTAGCAGCACCTGAACTGTTGAAAAAGTGTATTCACGGAAAAACTCAAAACCCCAATGAAAGTGTAAATAGTGTTATATGGTCGAGAATCCCCAAGACTGTATTTGTTGGAATAGAAACACTTCACTTTGGTGTGTATGATGCTGTTGCGACTTTCAATGATGGCAACATTGTAAGGTGCAAGGTATTTAGAAATATGGGAATGAAGATAGGTTCTAACATGGTACGAGCGATGCTTGCTTTAGACAAGGAACGCCTTCGGGCTGCAGACAGGGCTGTAAAGAGTCTAGAAATACAAGCAAGAGTAAACAGGAGGAGGAACAAGAGGAAGCTGGAGGAGGAGTTTGCAGAGGATGAAGATAATCCATCCTATGGACCTGGAATGCACTAAAAAGTTAATCCAATCTTTGTCGCTCGATTCCCAAAACTTTTATTTTCTCATACTAATTACATGTTTTCTAAGGATCTTCCAAACATATTTGTTTCAAACTTTCAGTAAATGTTACACAGTACCTTCTGCATAATTTAACACAGCCTTTTTCCACAAAACTGTATATTTTTAATATGTAAATAAAAAATTGCAAAAAAATGTTGTGAATTTTCATTACAATTGAAAAAAAATCATCTTTAATAACTGAAGTAAAATTTTGTAAAATCCCTGTGTTAAGTTGTAGCCCATATTCCAATAAATAATCTGTGAAAAGATCAACTTCCTACCTCAAATACTTTGTGAGGAAAGATGTAATTTATAAGCGTTATTTTAACATTGCAAGTATAGGGCGTTCCGGAGCCCCGTAACTACCGTTCCCGGCGGAGTCCCATACGCAGCAGGGTTCGCTGGACCCTTGAAATAAGACCTGAGTCAGTGCTGTGTGCTTCCACGCAGAGTAGACAGTTTCAATGTAGAATGTGCTGGGCCTTCGTGTACCATCAATGTCACACGTTCGTATCTGAAGTCCTTGTCGCATGAAATTCCACAGTTACTATTAAGGATAATGTTGTACTTTTACACACTCCAAAATTATGCTGCTAAATTATAAAGCTCTCCGATACAGAATATCGCCCTCCTTTTCCCATGAACCGATTGTAATCCGTTTTTGAAGTCTGGAAAATTGTTTTGCCTATTCTTAACGAGAGCGAGAGAAATTAGTGAACCTCTTAGGCTTACTAAGTACGTTGTATGTAACGATCTACAAGTCACATGTGCAGCTGATGTTAATTTTGTACCTTGTGAGTTTATATTTATTCAATACTGATTAGAAATTCCATGATGCATAGATAGTGATTGTAAGGCACTTCATGCAAACCGTCATTTCATTACGTGCCTAACTTTCCTCTGTTCCCAATTCAGCACGGGAACTGAGAGAAGTTATACAGAGAGAAATACTGTTGGCTCACAGTACTACTTGTACGGAACCAGATAAACGGTTTGTTTAAGTGATCTTCGTCACGCATGTTCAAAATAAATATCAATCAATTTTCCATTCCTGTTCTCATACTTTTTCTTCATCTAGCACTCACAAGGAGAGGGCGCCTATGTGTCATCGCCGATTTCGTCCAGATTCATGATATATGTAGGGCCAGACCAGAATGAAAGCGACAAGATTTGGACTCCAGAGGGCTAAGCGTTCAGAGAAAATTACCATTTAAGCGCGTATCAGGCGAAGCAAGAGCCTTTTATGTTGGCTTCTCTCCAGGCAGTGGTTGGCGCAGTGGGGAAAACGGTAAATCGTCGTGGGGTTGATTCCTTACGCGGAAACACTTTTTATTTTTTTTATTTTCAATTTTTCCGTCGCTTACAATGAAAAAATCTGAAATAATGCTCAACATATGGTGTTTGTTAATATTTTCAAGAAGGGCAAGAGAAGGAAAGACTAAGGAAAATCTGGGATTGTAGATCAATTTCCAAGGAACAGTTTAACTTACAACGTCTACGAGGACTCTGCAAATAACATTTCGAGAAAGGATTGTAATTAAAGACTATAGGACTCCGTATTCCGTTATTTCAGTTTTACTTCACCTCTGAGTACATTCCATCGTACATCTCCAGCTGCCCTCCCCAACATTTAGGAAGAGATGCGTTGAGTGTGATTTGCTTCCAAACCGTGCGATGAGAGAGAACCATTCATGAAAGTAAACCAGGTTGATCATTGCATAGAAACTTGTAAAGAAAGAAAAAGACATCTAACTGTAACCGCAGGGTGTGCAAGATGCCGAGAAAATAACAGTTTCCCCATATTTTACGACGAATAAAACCTCAGCATCTGGTAATAATCAACTATGATATAACAAAAGCATCTGATTTTATACACGAAGTTGTCATAATCGTATTACAATCCCTTCCTGGAAATTTGTTTGTGATTCCAAATTCGCTTCCGCTTTTTCTTTTCGTGGCTTTTACGAAAATATTAGTAAACAAAGTTTTCGGATTATTTTCAATGCAAGTAATATAAAATTGAAACAAACAAAAACTGCTGAAAGACTCAAATCTATGAAACTCTATGATTTTCCGTTGCTCCAACTGCTGCCTCGAAACTACGGTAACATAAATTGCTCATGCGTCGCCAAAAATCTATTTTTTTTCGAACACTCGGCCATCTGCAGCTTCCACTACTGTCAGTTTCATTTCTAGCCAAGCCCTTCATATACGAGGTCTGTTGAAAAAATTCCGGAACAGCCGTAATTTCGAGCCAATGATGTGTCGGAGCGAAATGCGGTTGGCATCCCTGCACAGGCCTGATTAAATGTATAAAGTTGGAAGTTTAATTTTTGTATGTTTGTTATTCAAAGTTCAGTACTGTATTGAGCAGAACGTTGTGTCGCAGAGTTTGTGAATTTCAAGATGGCGGAATTGGAGGAGCACCGCGCCTGCTTTAAATTTTGCATGAAACTCAAGAAATCATTTACAGAGACACACCAAATGATGCAGGTAGCCTAAGGTGGTAAGTGCTTAAAGCTTACTCGATGTTACGAATGGTTCACACGGTTTAAAAATATCCGGACGGATCTTAAAGATGACCCTCGTTCAGGACGCCCCTCGACGTCTACCGACGACGCTCAGGTCAGGGACGTCAACGGAACTGTGCGCGTTAATCGCAGACTGACTGTCCGCGAGACTGCAGAGGAAGGCAACATTTCAGTTGGATCATGTCATTAAATACTGATACAGCGTCTAGGAACGCACTCTGTTGTCACGGCTTGTGAGTCAAGACCAGAAAGACCTTCGCCTCGCAGTCCGTGAAGAGCTTTTGGGTCGCGCAAATGAGAACGACATACTCCTTAAGAGAATCACAACTGGTGATGAGACCTGGGTCTACTGTTACGATGTTGAGATTAAGGTTCAATCTTCACAATGGGTCGGGAAAGACTCTCCAAGACCTAGATAAGTTCATCAAGTCAGATCAAATGTCAAAGCCATGCTAACAGTTTTCTTTGACTTTGAAGGATTTGTTCATCGTGAATTCGTGTCACAGGAACAAACTGTCAATCGACGGCACTATCGAGAGGCGTTGCGATGCCAGCGACAGTATGTGAGAAGGAAACAGCCTGAAATGTGGCGAGACCATTCATGGCTCTAGCATCACGATAAGGCACAAACACGTTCATCCCTGCTGGTTCGTGACTATTGCTCAACAACAGAAATCACTGTGCTGCCTCATGATCCGTACTTTCCAGCCCTGGTCCCTGCGGACATTTTTATTTCCAAAGTTGAAAACAGTTGGAATGACGAATATCTGCAACGATAGACGAGATTAATGAAAATCTGCAGACGACGCTTCGCACGATCACCAGGAGCGGTATATAAATTGTGGAGGAGAGTATTTCCAAGCGCACCATACAAAATTATTTAAAAGGTAAGAGTGGAACAATTTTGTGGACAAAGTTCCGGAATTTTTTGAACAGTCCTCATAGGCTATAATACGTTTGGACAAAATCGATGGCAACGCTGTTGCCTTCTTAGTGGATACTGATGAATTGATGATATCACCCAGTTTGTATAGGAATCACTTTATTCCGGAACGTAACTGGTTAACTGAGGACCTACAAATTTTCGAGACACAACTTCTACAACATAGTGAAGGAGTTTCATACTATAAGACATTAGATACGGACACAGGTCACACAGTGATACGACGTCATCAAGCGTAATAATTTAAGAAGATATGTAATCAGAAATGTTAGGTACTAAGTTATAGCCTTGTGGTACAAAATGGGGAGGTAGAAGGTGTTGACAATCTGAAATTAAAGAATCACTACATTGGTAAGCGAGAAACAGCTGGCATACCTCCTTTAATGATATACTATGAGGCGGAAGGAAGAGTACACAAAAAAGTATGGGTCTTTGGAGATTTGGGACAGTTAAAGAAATAAACAACTAGATGGAATGGAAAAGCAATCAGAAGAGTTGGTTGCAACCCTACAAACAGTTTTTTTTTTCTTTTGGTCATCAGTCTACTGACTGGTTTGGTGCGGCCCGCCACGAATTCCTTTCCTGTGCTAACCTCTTCATCTCAGAGTAGCACTTGCAACCTACGTCCTCTATTATTTGCTTGACGTATTCCAATCTCTGTCTTCCTCTGCAGTTTTTGCCCTCTACAGCTCCCTCTAGTACCATGGAAGTCATTCCCTCACGTCTTAGCAGATGTCCTATCATCCTGTCCCTTCTCCTTATCAGTGTTTTCCACATATTCCTTTCCTCTCCGATTCTGCGAAGAACCTCCCCATTCCTTACCTTATCAGTCCACCTAATTTTCAACATTCGTCAATAGCACCACATCTCAAATGCTTCGATTCTCTTCTGTTCCGGTTTTCCCACAGTCCATGTTCCACTACCATACAATGCTGTACTCCAGACGTACATCCTCAGAAATTTCTTCCTCAAATTAAGGCCGGTATTTGATATTAGTAGACTTCTCTTGGCCAGAAATGCCTTTTTTGCCATAGCGAGTCCTCTTTTGATGTCCTCTTTGCTCTGTCCGTCATTGGTTATTTTGCTGCCTAGGTAGCAGAATTTCTTAACTTCATTGACTTCGTAACCATCAATCCTGATGTTAAGCTTCTCGCTGTTCTCATTTCTACTACTTCTCGTTACCTTCGTCTTTCTCCGATTTACTCTCAAACCATACTGTGTACTCATTAAACTGTTAATTCCATTCAGCAGATCATTTATTTCGTCTTCACTTTCACTCAGGATAGCAATGTCATCAGCGAATCGTATCATTGATTTCCTTTCACCTTGTGTTTTAATTCCACTCCTGAACCTTTATTTTATTTCCATCATTGCATCCTCGATGTACTGATTGAAGAGTAGGGGCGAAAGGCTACAGCCTTGTCTTACACCATTCTTAATACGAGCACTTCTTTCTTGATCGTCCACTCTTATTATTCCCTCTTGGTTGTTGTACATATTGTATATCACCCGTCTTTACCTATAGCTTACCCCTACTTTTTTCAGAATCTCGAACAGCTTGCACCATTTTATATTGTCGAACGCGTCTTCCGGGTCGACAAATCCTATGAACGTGTCTTGATTTTTCTTTAGCCTTGCTTCCATTATTAGCCGTAACGTCAGAATTGCCTCTCTCGTCCCTTTACTTTTCCTAAAGTCAAACTGATCGTCACGTAGCGCATTCTCAATTTTCTTTTCCATTCTTCTGTATATTATTCTTGTAAGCAGCTTCGATGCATGAGTTGTTAAGCTGATTGTGCGATAATTCTCGCACTTGTCAGCTCTTGCCGTCTTCGGAATTGTGTGGATGATGCTTTTCCGAAAGTCAGATGGTATGTCGCCAGACTCATATATTTTACACACCAACGTGAATAGTCGTTTTGTTGCCACTTCCCCCAATGATTTTAGAAATTCTGATGAAATGTTATCTATCCCTTCTGCCTTATTTGAACGTAAGTCCTCCAACGCTGTTTTAAATACCGATTCTAATACTGGATCCCCTATCTCTTCTAAATCTACTCCTGTTTCTTCTTCTATCACATCAGACAAATCTTCACCCTCATAGATGCTTTCAATGTATTCTTTCCACCTATCTGCATTTAACAGTGTAATTCCCGTTGCACTCTTAATGTTACCACCGTTGCTTTTAATGTCACCAAAGGTTGTTTAGACTTTCCTCTATGCTGAGTCTGTCCTTCCGACAATCATATCTTTTTCGATGTCTTCACATTTTTCCTGCAGCCATTTCGTCTTAGCTTCTCTGCACTTCCTATTTATTTCATTCCTCAGCGACTTGTATTTCTGTATTCCTGATTTTCCCGGAACATGTTTGTACTTCCTCCTTTCATCAATCAACTGAAGTATTTCTGCTGTTACCCAGGATTTCTTCGCAGCTACCTTCTTTGTACCTATGTTTTCCTTCCCAACTTCTGTGATGGCCCTTTTTAGAGATGTCCATTCCTCTTCAACTGTACTGCCTACTGCGCTATTCCTTATTGCTGTATCTATAGCGTTAGAGAACTTCAAACGTATCTCGTCATTCCTTAACATTTCCGTATCCCACTTCTTTGCGTATTGATTCTTCCTGACTAATGTCTTGAACTTCAGCCTACTCTTCATCACTACTATATTGTGATCTGAGTCTATATCTGCTCCTGGGTACGCCTTACAATCCAGTATCTGATTTCGGAATCTCTGTCTGGCCATGATGTAATCTAATTGAAATCTTCCCGTATCTCCCGGCCTTTTCCAAGTATACCTCCTCCTCTTGTGATTCTTGAACAGGGTATTTGCTATTACTAGCTGAAACTTGTTACAGAACTCAGTCTTTCTCCTCTTTCATTCCTTGTCACAAGCCCATACACTCTTGTAACCTTTTCTTCTACTCCTTCCCCTACAACTGCATTCCAGTCGCCCATGAGTATTAGATTTTCGTCCCCCTTTACATACTGCATTACCCTTTCAATATCCTCATACACTTTCTCTATCTGTTGATCTTCAGCTTGCGACGTCGGCATGTATACCTGAACTATCGTTGTCGGTGTTGGCCTGCTGTCGATTATGATAAGAATAGCCCGGTCACTGAACTGTTCACAGTAACACACCCTCTGCCCTACCTTCCTATTCATAACGAATCCTACACCTGTTATACCATTTTCTGCTGCTGTTGATATTACCCGACACTCATCTGACCAGAAATCCTTATCTTCCTTCCACTTCACTTCACTGACCCCTACTATATCTAGATTGAGCCTTTGCATTTCCCTTTTCAGATTTTTTAGTTTCCCCACCACGTTCAAGCTTCTGACATTCCACGCCCCGACTCGTAGAACGTTATCCTTTCGTTGATTATTCAATCTTTTTCTCATGGTAACCTCCCCCTTAGCAGTCCCCTCCCGGAGATCCGAATGGGGGACTATTCCGGAATCTTTTGCCAATGGAGAGATCATCATGACACTTCTCCAATTACAGGCCACATGTCCTGTGGATACACGTTACGTGTCTTTAATGCAGTGGTTTCCATTGCCTTCTGCATCCTCATGTCGTTGATGATTGCTGATTCTTCCGCCTTTAGGGGCAATTTCCCACCCCTAGGACAAGACAGTGCCCTGAACCTCTATCCGCTCCTCCGCCCTCTTTGACAAGGCCGTTGTCAGAATGAGGCTGACTTCTTATGCCGGAAGTCTTCGGCCGCCAATGCTGATTATTTATCAAAATTTAGGCAGTGGCGTGGATCGACCCGGGACCGGAGATGTTTTGATTATGAATCAAAGACGCTACTCGTAGACCACGGGTCACTAATATATATAAACAGTTACTAATATATTAAATTACTGACCAATCCAAATGTAGGTAGTGATGAGGTAAAGGGAAATCGGTTCGAATGTGATCACACATTGACCTTGATAGAACTCACATGTAATAGAAGAATGGTTTTTATTCCAGTCTTTGATCACAATATCAATTCTTTAGACGATGATCGGTTTCAGTCCGTAATGACCTTCCTCAGATATTTTTTACACCATGTCCTAAAGTGTCAAGGCCGTAATGGCATCGTCAAAACATTTAAATAGAATCAGCGCAGCATCGTCACATAGATCTAAAATAAGGTGTGACGATGCTGTGCTGATTATATTTATATGTTGTGACGACGCCTTTATGGCCTTAACACTTTAGGACATCTTCATCTACATCTATATCCATACTCCGCAACACCTGACGGTGTGTGGCGGAGGGTAACTTGAGTACCTCTACGGGTGCTCCCTTCTATTCCAGTCTCGTATTGTTCTTGGAAAGAAAGATTGTCGGTATGCCATTGTGTGGGCTCTAATCTCTCTGATTTTATCCTCATGGTCTCTTCGCGAGATATACGTAGGAGGTGGCAATATACTGCTTGACTCCTCGGTGAAGGTATGTTCTCGAAACTTCAACAAAAGCCCATACCGGTCTAAAGAAGATCTGAGGAAGATCATTACGGACTGAAACCGGTCATCGTCTAATAGATATTGTGATAAAAAACTGGAATAAAAAACATTTGATAGTATGGATCACTGTTTGTATACGCGACTATGTCGCAGTTGGTGAAAATGGAAGAATGCCCATGATTGCGCCAGTCTAAATAAACAGATTACTGAATATGCCTCAGACGCACAATGACGAAAATTTTAATAGTCCTTAGTATATGTTGGACTATGAAGAAGAAGACTGGGTTAGGGCTGTTGTAATACTGATTTATAAGAAAGTAAAAAGCATATACTGTGGTGATCCTAGGAACATAAGTTCAATAATACAACAGTAGGTACATCCGAAAGTTATTATAAAGAGCCTAAACACAATTGGCGAGTCGTTTGTAGCGGAAGAAAAGCATGATATCGGGCGCTTACGGCTTTATTGGATTTCTCCCGGACTTTCGCCGAACAATGTTGCGTCACGGTTGCTGGTGTTGTGCAGGTCAGCATATGGGAAAGGACTGTCACGTATTCGTGAAAGATGATAATTCTATAATAAAATTGTATCCTCTGATTAGAATTACGTATTTCAGAAAGATAATGGTCCTCTTTCCGTAAGTTTAAAGTTCCAGTAAGACGAATAAGACTACATACTACTCCTCTGCTGTTAATTCCTCAGATATCGGATCGAAGCATTCGCCGTTAGGTACTCCACTACCCAAACAGTTTGGATTTAAATACTCATAAATGTGGACCATCTCCAGCTTCACTGAGTGCTGCGCGTACTGATAGGCTATTACTCTGGGTCGTCATAATAATTTAATTCGACGGTCACGGAGAATACTATAACTGTATGACCTGACGGAAATGATTCACCGTCTACCGACCCATTGGAGCTTTTCATGTTCTAAATAAGAATAAAAATACTCATTGAAAGCGTCACAAACAAAACTGTGCTTTCTTTATGATGGTAGAAGTGTAGTGGTAACCAACGCATTGAATCTCAGTACTCTGACGGGCGATGTCTGTCGCGTCAGATAGTGCGGTGTAATTGACGTGTCTGATTCTACATTTACGTTCTTTTTCCACAATAACAGAGAGTTAAAGAATGTGTCGATTGTAGGTTTTCTGAGAGAATGTATAGCCAATATTACTAGCACATAGCATAGAGAGTGTGCATTCTCACAAATTAAACAGACTGAGTGAATGTCATAAATTCAGTATCTTTGTGTCATCGCGGCTGGTATCAGATCCGTCAGTAGGTCGAAAGGGATCACAGTGGCACAGTTAAATTGGCGCTGTAGTATGCAAAGGAACACACACGAAAACGTCTTATCTCAAAACGCATTTATTTCTGGTAAACGTGTTACAAATGAATTTGCCGTTTCATAAATTAGCAGATGCCATTATAGATATAACTCTGAGCGTATAATTTTGCTACTCAATGTTCTGTTAATAAAAGGCTGTCAGAGTTATGAGATACAATATTTCAAGTTTTTATCATCATGAAGCAGTATTTGTAAAACACGGTTCAGCAGCAGGATGGGTATACTTTATTTGGTAGTTACTTTAACTTGATGCTCAACTCCACTTCGACGTGATCTTTCACAGGAAAGATATGAGAGCTTACTGTACAGTCAGTCTCGCCCCTACAAAATTTAATGGTTCGTTGTTTTCTGTGCTACCGTTGCGATCGAAACTGGTGTAGTATCATAATCTGTCAGTATTGAAAGGTAATTGTTTTCCTAGGCCTTTATCCACTAATCCTTATCCGTATTTCGCTAGGATCCCATATTTTCTCCGAATCCCATGTAGCTGCCTCGGTGCAAACGTCTTTACTATCAAACCGTTCTCACAATGTCCAGTTTTAGAATAATGCAGCACGGAGAATGGAACCTGAATTGTAATGTCTCACATTTTCTCTCCGGTATGTTTTGAGTCACAGATATTCACGTTGCAGACGCTGTTCAACGAACCTTATTCAATGAATTTTCTTTCGATACTATTGTGTCGTCATATCATAAACAAAATCTTAGTTCGAATGAGAACGCTTGCATAATGAAAAACCATAAATTGCCGTAAAATCACAGTTTACATGGAACTTCTTGAAGTAACTCGGGGTGATGGCTGATCGGGGCTAGCTGAATCGAAAAAAAATTCAAAATACAGGACGGACACTGACAGCGTTTTTTTTTTTTTTTTTTTTTTTACTTCGTTAGCAAGCAAAAATGGCTACAGAAGATGTGAAACAACAAATTGTCGTCACACGAAACAAAACGCACAGCGAAGACAACAAAAGAAGGTGACTGCAGTACATCTGTACACTAGATTGTGTGTGGCGCTGACGTTGGTAGCACCCGAAACAAGTGATTTTCGGACCGATGTCGTATACTGTCTTTCTACTTTAGTCTGTTCATGCCGAATATCTAACGGAAATGTGCGATTACTATTCTCATTAGCGCATCCTGTAATGACCTTGCTTGTTGGTTTTTGGCCAAGTTGAAGTCGGACGTTACGAATCTTCAGCGCCAGTCTGGAAGGCAAAGCTTGAATAAAGTCATACAATTTAAAACGAAATTTTCTCTACAATACTATCCAATATTCTAATATACTTGTAGAATGTATGCAGAGAATAGTATTGGGAGGATTCAGTCATATACGTAGTGTAGCATTGGTTTGCGGCTCTATACACATGAAATTCCATCCCGAATCATGATACGCCAACGACAAATGTGATTAAAATATATTACTTAAATGTGTCAGAGTGGTGGTGTTCAAGAAATTACAATAGCGTTATTTTAATCAGTGTATCTCAAGTGAGCTACAACAGAACTTTAACTCTGGACTGGTAGAGTCTGGATGGGTTATGAAAGGAATTAACAGCTCATATAAAAAATAGATTTGATTTTAGATCGGTAGCAGTGTTATATGATCACGATAAATGTTGTCTGTACTAAATTAGCTCATGATTGGGTATATGAGTGTCTGAATCACTATTTCTATTAGCATCATGAACAGTCATTTGAGGTTCACTGCTACACAAATCATCATCATCGTGTTCCGCCCAAAGGCAGGGTTTCCACATGGTAACTCTCCATAATCTCCTGTCTTTGGCCATTCTCTTCAGGTCCGCGTAATGTCCGCTTCCTTTTATATCGCCTGTCATCTAATCTTAATCTATACAAAGGCTTCATCTACACTTTGTCTGCATTACGATGTTTAGCAATACACATTAATTCTTTTATGTAGTACTCTCGATGTTTTCTTATCGCATAGCATCCAAAAATTAATCTTGCTCAAATATTTAAGAGTAATTTCTCATGCGAATTTTCTAGTAGTTTTCCCCATTTCGCGGAGCTGGAAAACTCCTAGCTTACATTGCTTCTTTGAAATTCCACTTCCGTTCACGAGAATGAAATGAATTACATGGAGAATGCTGCATTTAGCAGACAACTCAAAATGCAGAATAACTGTTCCTACTTACCACTCCACGATGAAATTTCGTCGGTGTGTCATGTGTTGTAAACATATATAAACTGATGAACCGAAAGTTTATGAGCAATGTCCACTGCGAGAGTGCATGCCACGTGGCGGCAATACTGATGCGAGGCGCGGTAAGGAAAGAGTATAAGCTGAGCAGATGAGAGTGGGGAACCATACGAAGTACGATGGGGGCTGGAAATTGGAAATTACACTGAATAAAATTATAAACAGCCGACCAGTTGCAATGGATAAAGAATTCTTTACCTAGGTTTCAACAAATATAAATTTGTCTTCTTCAGAAGGTGGCCTCAGGACAATGAACATCATAGCTTACATTAGAAAGGTATGAAACTTAATCAAGAATAGATTTTAACATAAATTTGAGAGCTCTCGCATTACAGAAATATGAGAACGACGACTGGTACTTACAATTTTACATTAGTAAGGACTAATGTACCATCGCCGTTTTTACAAATGTCGGCATAGATCCATTTGTCAAAATTAAAATATAGCCCTAGAAATAGGATTTGTCACGTAAATATAAATTAGTACATGGGTCTTGCAGAACTCACAACCGACTGAGTGTAATCGGCCAGCGTAGTTACTCTGCGACCAGGGCAGGTGGCGCTCATGGCGCGAACCATGTGCCAATTGGCGTACAAAAGCAACGTGTAAATTATCAGTATTAATAACGTCCTTAGATAAAGTAACAATAAAAAGAAGGAAAGCGTTTAACACTCCCGTTATAACAGTACGGGAGCCTTGGTACAATTAATGAAGTTATGCTTCAAAAAGGCAGGTGGCGCTTACGCCGAGAGAGTTGCTGTTGTGGACTTATGTTTAAAATACTGAAATTCCTGCCCGCCGAGGTATCAAAAGCTGCAACCAGGTACATGGACATCAAATTAAAATTGTGAAAGCAGGTATAGCTATTGACTTTGAAACGTCCCCTTTGAACAATGATACACGACTGTCCTTAAACTGACACACAATATTTTTAGCGCAACGCAATCTGACTTTCAATAATCTCTACAAGAGAATGGCCCTGAGTAACATTAACCTGTACTTTTCACAAATCACTTACCTCACAAAAATCTTGGTTACTCCCACTACTGCAATAGAGCAAGCGCCACTACTGCCAGCTAAATAAAAGATTTAAACTATGGAAGGCACTAACTACTGATAGGGATAGTTAGCAAATGAAAGATATTAATAGAGAACAAACACTGTATTTACCTTAATAGTCATAATATATATAGCAGTTCATGACAAATTACACAACTCCGCCATCTCTCTCCCCACATCCACCACTGCTGGCGGCTCACCTCCAACTGCGCAACGCTACGCGCTGTTCACAGCCAGCTGCCTAACACTACAATGGCGAGTATTACAACAATGCAAAGCAGCCACAGACTGCACACAGCACAGCCAGTGATTTTCATACAGAGGTGGCGTTACCAATAAAAAAACCTAAACAGCCTACTTACATAGCCCCCATGCTCCTCACAAAAAATTTTACAAATTGGTTTGGGCAGTGCCCAATACAGATTTGAAAAAATTTTTCATAATTACAATAACAAAGAAATCAAATGCACACACTTATTGATACAATGTTGGTCAAAAGCTCAAATTTTCTCACAGTCCATAAAGACAGTCCTGATCGTTCATGACGTTAAAATAGCAGTGTTTTTCTCAAAGTCTTAGCAGTAAAAGAAAATGCACACGGAAGTAGTGGATTTCCATGCAGTCTTGAAGAAGTAGTGTTGTCCTTCCAACGGAAAGACAGTGCTGACTCTTGACATGCCGGCAGGTAATGGGCCACAACAGAGTAAACCCACAGCTGAGTCAGTCAAAGTTTTGAAGAATATCGTTTGGTAGGTCATCACAGAGCAGACCCACAGCAGTCCTGGTAGAGATTACGGTATTGGTGGGCCACCAGAGGCGCAGACCCACTGCAGTCCTTGTAGAAATAATGGTATTGATGGATCATCAAAGATGTAGACCCACTGTAGTCCTTGTAGAAATAATGGTATTGATGGATCATCAAAGATGTAGACCCACTGTAGTCCTTGTAGAGATGGCCAGCAGCCATCTGTTGTGACTGTGCAGGTGCAAATCACCATTGAAGAGTCTTGCGGATAATATAGCAAGTCCATAACCACCACTTGTGCACTCACAAAGTTTTTGGAATTGTCCTTAGAACCAGCAATGCTGTTATCCAGTCCCTTGCTGAATCATTAACACACGTGCAATCACTAACAGTCCCTACTTCTCACATATAGTCCATATACTATGACCAACAGAAACGTGTGCAGAAAAATGTAACTTACAAGTTACTTAGTTTGATGAACTACAATTACAAAGGTACAAAATACTTCATTAAAGAACATAACAATACAGATAACATTTGTAGTACAGGCTTTACAAAAGAATAAAAATATATACATCAGTGTTACAAAAATAATGACATAAGTACATACATAAAAGCTCAGAATAACTTTTGAAACATCAACTTCACACATGAGCAACAAAACAGAACAGATAAGTGTCTAAACATCTTTACAAAGTAAATAACATATTATTAATGCAAATTATATTTGAGGATAACAATATTCCTCATCATAGTGAATGTAGCTTAGTATTAGAAGAGGAAAAAATTCTATTAAACTACACAGAGACAGGAAGAAAACAAATACACAAGGGTACACAAACATATAGTGGGAAAACCCAAGGTAAGGACAGGGTTTTACTGCAGTATTTGGCAAACAAAACTTTCTTTACTTCTCGGAGATCTCCCTTCGTTCCTCATTATTTCCAAAAAGTCCTATCAATACCTGCTTTCTCTACTCTGTTCATATTTCTTTCAAAATAATTACGGATCATTGTACAATACTCATTTTGGCCCAAAACGTTTTCATATACCTTCAATACATTTCTTTCCATTCATCACAACTTGTTACTTATATAGTCTACCCCCTCTTAAGCTAACTTAAATCTACTGAGCTCAGATGCTAAACTAAGGGACGAGGCAATGCAGCAGCACATAAAACAATTAACGCAAACAGCAATGACAAAAAAGGGCAGATTTGCAAAGGAAGCAGCATTTTAGAAATTAGTGAAGCAATTGCAATATTACGACTAATATAAGGCAATGTGCAGCAAACAAGAAAAATAAATCTGGCTTAGCAGAGTAACACAAATTAAAATTCAGTAGCACTATGCCTGGCAAACAGCAGCAGCAAAATAAAAAAACATATATCTAAACATGACATAGCTCAAGCAGAAAAAATATTACACTAAAAATGGCCATGTCTAATACCTATGTCACATCTTAACACTAGAGTGATGCATCACGAGAAATTACACTAGCAGATAAGTTACCAAATCGTAAAGAAATTATTTATGCAATTCCTGTGAAGGGAAATGTCTATTTATGTGCCCCCGTTTTCTTGGAAGTAGATCATAAATTTCTTATTGACTCGATCTGTAGGCATAAAATAACTATATTAGTACATATATTAAATTTTATTTTAACCAATGCTGCAGTGCAGCTAGAAACTAGATATTAAACAAAATGAGTTAATAAATACATCAATCAAGCCATATGGCATTTCTCTCAACTAGCACGACAATAGCCGTGAAATGTTTCTCATCGTTTCATTAGGCATTTTAGTAAATATCATAAATTAAGAACTTTACAGTGTAATCATGTTTTCAAGTTTGCGCGTGTCGTATTTACGAGAATGTCAATAGTGAGGATAATGGCCTCCCTTTTTTTTTCTACCTGTGCCGCTGGAAGGCACACGCTAATGGCTTTTTTTCTCGGGCGGCTGTCGCCCATCTGGGTGCCCACGACGCATTACGTGCAGGTGGTCACTTAACTTTCTTACCGAAATATTTACGACACCAGTTTCCGCTACAGTGACAGTCTCATATAAAAATTTCATAGGTCAAGAATTTGCGTTACAAATCTGTAGAAACAAAATCGTATGAATATAACAGTGTCCAAAAAAAATATTCGTCAGCATTGTGATACAGTCACACATTTACACACATTTCATAACCTTGAAGTACGATTCTTGGTTTCCAACAACCTTTGTCACAAGTCAGAGTCCCTAATCACTTTTCATTACTCCTTACCTTATTACACATATACATATTCGTCGACACGTCAATCTTGCGACGACACTTCACTATTTCATCGTAATAAATACATAGCATAATCAAATTCCCCATATAGCATCAAATTGTTCAACATAAACATACCTCAACAGCATAATACACATCGTCGTCGTAAAAATAACATCATAATACCTCAGTCAACTCTCAAAATCGTCGTAGCTTCCTCCAATAATTTCAAAACCTAAAAAAATTCTCTGCTCATGTCAAAAGTGTCATCCGCCTCAAACGCACTTCAAAAATCATGATCCCATACCAAATACATCATTCAAAGTTCTCATAGTATCACAATGGTTCCAAAAAAATATGAACAGTTCACAAAGTACTGACAAAATGCAATTTCATACGTGTGAAGTTATTCAACTGTGTAATTACGTAAACATCTGTCACTAATGTAGTAAAAAAAATGTTTATCTCTCAGTTACATGATCAGATAGCTGTGTAATTTGTGTGTTAGAGAAATATGGAACCGATTTGTAAAGTTGTATAAGCAAATACCATATTAGCTAGGGGTCCTTGTGGTTGCCACACACATGGTACACAAAGTAAACGTGTACCCCCCTGAGGATTAATGTAATTATACCCTCAGGTGTTACAGATTACAGCAATGGAATGAAATATATCACGGAAAACCCTTGTATCATTGTACTTCAAATGTCTTAAAAAAATGCATGTTTTAAGTGCGAAATTAATCACTCAAATACGTGTCCTGTAGCGCTAAATGTGCGTCTTGCTGTAAGATAATCTCTGTGGAAGTGTCGTAGTTATCGTCCTCCGAAAGCTAAGTTCTGCAGAAGCCAATGTACTTACCTCATGATACACCAAATTTCAAGTAAACCAAAATGTTGCATTAAAATCTCATTAGCAGTACTGGTATATGTTCTAAGTATGTGAGCCTGATAGTTGTTATGTAATCGTGCAACTAACAAGCAAGAATGTACAAATACAACACTGTGTCGTCTGTTCACTATAACAATGCAATCGTAATTTCTGTTTAAAAATGTTCTCTAGGTTCTAGACTGGATATTTAACTTCAAACATTGTTGCATGTTAACAGATTCTAAGTCTGACAAAGCATACTAGTAACGTGAAGTGAAAAATTTTATGGCAAAGACTAAGTTATAAAGCCGATTATCTTTCAATAAACGGTTTTACATGTGAAATGTGGTGTAAACCTTTACTCTTCACAGTACTCAGAGTTTCAACTTGAACGTAATTATCATGCGGTATACGTCGGTAAAGAATGCTAAAATTTTTCTCAAGGCTAGCGTCTTATGTTATTTTTCTCGGAGCGAGCGGGCGCACGCGGCTGCCTGCTGTGCGAGTCATTGTCTGTCTCTGTGTTGGCGCGCACCGTTATTGGGATTAGGAGACCTAGCTTCTACAAATTCACTCTGACGAGAAGGCCCTGCCCTGTTTGAATCCCGCCAGCTCCAATGCAATTCAGGTCTGTCGTTATGAATATATCGTCTGTCGTCATGTCGGTAGACTCCGCAGTTTCTTCCTTGTCCGTCACGAGGTGGAGAATTTCTCCCTGAATCGTAACTGTGCGCCGAACTGTTGTGTCTGAAGTTATTCTGCCTCCCTTGATAATAATTGTTTTGGTTCCCATATTGTCTGTTTCTCTGATCGTCTCTGTGATAGTCATTACCGCGGAGAGGTAATCTTTCCCTGTAACTATTACTCTGCGAGTGGTTGTCATACGGGTGGTGTCTGTTTTGATCACGATTTACGTTGCAAGAATAGCCTTGACGTGTCCAGTTAATATTTCTTTCATCGCGGAATTGTGACGGATGTGACCTGTAATTGTTATGTTCCTCTTTCCGCATTCCGCGATTGTCAGTGTCAATTTCCAATTCTTGTAGCAGACCTTGAAAATCTTCAATGTCGGCTTTGCAACGTCCTGCCAAAATAATATGTCGTAAATGTTCAGGCAGTTTGATTAAGCAAATGCGGATGAGTTCTGAGGGGCTGTATGGGTTTGACAGGTACTGATTCTTGTGTAACATGTCTTCAAAATATATCACAAGACTGGAGAATTCAGATTGTTCGAAATGTTTCATCATTATGATGCCATGTTTTACTCGGTCTTGTGTGGCTTGAGACCAATATGCTGAGAGGAAGGCATGGTAAAATTCTCCTTCACTGTGACAATCGTGAATGACCGATCGCATTCTTACAGCTGGTTCATTCTCTAAGTAGCCACACATAAATTCTAACCTGTGCTCCAATGACCAGTTGGGGGGAAAACAATGAGAGAATTGATGGAGCCACGCTTGTGGATGAATGTCGTTGGCAGAATTCTTAAATGTTTTGAATTTACGTGTAGTTATGAACAGCTTATAGTCAAAGTCATCATGTCGGCGAGTCGCATATCGGTCATTGTTACGTCGTTTCGGCGGTTCCACTTCAAAATTCGGTGCACCTTGCCAATTTCTTTCATAACTTCCGAAATGCCCTGTGTTATTATTTTGCGTCTTTTCCGTATTTCTAAGTCCCTCTTCCCGTGTTGGGGCGCGAGTGTCCTCTGAAATACGTAATTCTTGTATTACCTGTGTCAGCTGATCTTGTACTTCGCGGATTTCTCTTTGGTGTTGCGTATTAATTTGATTCAGATTTTGTTTCAGTTTCCTAATTTGTTCCCTCTCTTCTGTGTCATTAAAGACTACCGGTTTTGTGTCATTCAGATTATCATCTACCTTCGTAGATAAATTAGTGAACTGATCCGAAAGTTCGGCTACTTTTTCCGATAGTGAACACATTTCCTCAGTGTGTTTTTCTGAACCAAGTTTCAGAGTATCTACTGTGTCCTTTAAGTTTTCCTGAGTTTTTGCAAGTTGCGTAACCGAATCGGTAGATGCAACTGAGTCAAATTTAGCTTGCAAGGTCTCATGATTTTCATGAACAATAGTTTACAGTTCTTTTATGGCTGCTTCGTGATTCTGTAATGCATTTTCATGCCGCGAAAAAATAGGTTGAAAATGCTCACAAATTTGTGTTTTTACGTCGTTACAGACTTTTTGACATTTCGATTCGATTTTATGTAACTCAGTAGTTAAATCTTCACGTGTTTGTTCAAGTGTGGTGTGAAGATTTTGTTCCATTGCGTCTAACTGTTGCTGTGTTTGTCTCTGGTGTTGTTCCATTGTGTCTAACTTTTGAAGATTTTGTTCCACTGTGTCTAACTTTTGTAGCTTTTGCTGTGTTTGTCTCTGATTTTGTTCCATTTGTTTCTGATTTTGTTCAAGCGTTGTGTCTAACTTTTGTAGCCTTTGTCCCATTTGTTGCATTAAATGCACTGGTGTCTGAAACACGTCCCTCAGTGCTTTTCGGCAGTGAAGTTGCACCGGCAACATTCACATTTTGACAAGCAGAAAACGTGTCTTGACTTATTTGAGAAAACTGCGAGGACCCAAAACCTGGATCTACAGTATTTGCGAGATTGTGTCCTGTCATTTCGGATTCCTGAGGCGAGCTGTTGCCGACCGATCGATCGATAATGCTTCCCTCTTCACTAATTGTTTCACTGTCCACGCCATTGTTTGCCGCCCGCTCCATTTCCCTATGCACAGTTACCAAATTACTACTTTGAACATCAGTTAATTCATTACTCGGTGGCGCTAACACACTGCTTTCATTTTCACTGTCATTTCTCAGTTTACTTTGGAGCCTAGTATTACGTTTTTCACACGCCATTATTGTCACAGTATTTCACGCGACAACACAGAAAAACACAATTTGAAGATCAAAAAATAAGAGAACACATTAACATAACACTGAAAATAATATCTAGTTAATTGCAAGCGCAGCTGCGAAATACTTGGTGCAAATCTACATGCATGCCACAACTGTTTTACTGTACAACAATGAAAAACTACAATTACAAAGGAAATTCTCTACAGTTACGCGCTAGCAATAAACAAAAGCTACACTAATTACACAAACTACAAGTAAAAACATCAGAAGATTCCAGTGAGGTATCCTCGGCTAAGGGTCGACATATGAAATGTCCCCTTTTTGAACAATTTTACTCGACTGTGCTTAGACTGACACACAATATTTTTAGCGCAACGCAATCTGACTTTCAATAATCTCTACAAGAGAATGGCCCTGAGTAACATTAACCTGTACTTTTCACAAATCACTTACCTCACAAAAATCTTGGTTACTCCCACTACTGCAATAGAGCGAGCGCCACTACTGCCAGCTAAATAAAAGATTCAAACTATGGAAGGCACTAACTACTGATAGGGATAGTTAGCAAATGAAAGATATTAATAGAGAACAAACACTGTATTTACCTTAATAGTCATAATATATATAGCAGTTCATGACAAATTACACAACTCCGCCATCTCTCTCCCCACATCCACCACTGCTGGCGGCTCACCTCCAACTGCGCAACGCTACGCGCTGTTCACAGCCAGCTGCCTAACACTACAATGGCGAGTATTACAACAATGCAAAGCAGCCACAGACTGCACACAGCACAGCCAGTGATTTTCATACAGAGGTGGCGTTACCAATAAAAAAACCTAAACAGCCTACTTACAACTTTAATCAACAGTGCCTAGATAAAGACATTACCCCTGATTATGTGAAGGCGTACTTAAACTTCAAACAGTGTAACAAAGTGCCTTCTGTTAAAAAGAAATTAGTGCGTTCATGTCTGGCCTTGATTTCTTCTTTACGATTAAAGAGCCATTCATTAATACTATTCCACAGGTGGCAATTTGGAAATTACAAAGGTCTTTAAAGGCTTTAGTTAAAAATAGGTGTATACAGTAGGCTTCACTATTAAGAACATCTTTTTTCTTGGCGTACAAAAGCAACGTGTAAATTATCAGTATTAATAACGTCCTTAGATAAAGTAACAATAAAAAGAAGGAAAGCGTTTAACACTCCCGTTATAACAGTATGGGAGCCTTGATACAATTAATGTAGTTATACATCAAAAAGGCAGGTGGCGCTTACGCCGAGAGAGCTACGCACAGTGGCATATACAGCCAAAATATAAAAATTACATTACTATATTAGTGAAGCCCACAAACGGTATATATGTCAGAACTTTAAAATTGATAATAATGGCTCTTAAGACAGAATTACGAACCCTGGTCCACAATCCAGTTAATACACATTCGCAGGGAACCAACGTTTTAGAGCCAGACAAAATCACACAAGGGCCGATGTAGTGGCAGCCATACATCGTGAGAAAACCACATTACATAAAGGGTAGTGAGCTTAAAGCATTGAAAGTGCATCATAGCCTCCTGAGAAAATAGACCACTAAGGTTACCAGCATTAATGTTATACCATAAACAGTACATGTTTAAAGCCTTCGAAAAATTGTCTACAAGCAAGGTTCAACTGGTCGTTCAGTATATTACCGTCCTTGAGCTCTAGATGTTTAAAAATTTGTAACTCTTCCCACAGATCTAGTCTACGCCCTGTGACTTCTCTGTGTAGGATAACAGTGTCTTCTAACTGTTTAGGTGTATGGCCGGCTATCAAGAGGTGTTCACCAAAAGTAGAGCTGTGTATATTCGCTCCTTTTTTACCTAATATATCTTGTTTCCACAGCTCTGCCTGTTTGACCAATATAATATGAAGGACAGTTATAACAGGTTAGTTTGTAAACACCTGAATTGGAAAACCAATCGCTGGCAATCGCTACTGAATGTACAATATTTCTTTTTAAACTGTTATCTGTAGAGAAGGAGAAGGAGAAGTTACAGTTATATTTTTTCCTTACAAGACGTTTAACCCTATACGATGTATTACCCAAGAAAGGAATGGAAATAAATTTTTTAGCTTCTTTGCTATCAGTGGGGAGGTTGTTGCTCAAAGTCGAACAGTTTTGGTTAGTTTTCTTACTAAACAAGTAATCAATCATATTCTGATTGTACCCAATATTAGCCGCAATCGCTTTGATGACATTCAATTCCTTTTGTTGATCGGCAGGTGATAAAGGAGTAGTTACCATACGGTGAATGGCAGAATGAAAAAACGCCAGTTTATAAGCTTTTGGATGAGTTGAGTCAGCAGGGATGACATTATCTGAATACGTTTCCTTACGGAAGATATTGAAATTGAAGGAACTATTCTGTATAGAAATTGTTAAATCGAGGAAGTTAAGTTCACCTTTTTCATTCTGAAGTTTTTTGTGAAGGAAATCTTTTCATGTAAATCATTGAAAGTATTGAAGAGAAGCTCTAACTCATGATCAGTACCATCAAAAGCAATGATAATGTCGTCAACATAACGTGCATAATAGCGGATTTTGTGGCGTAATTCTGAACTTGAAGAACGTTTTTTCCAGGGCGTTGATAAAAACATCTGCTAAAATACCGGTGAGGGGGCTACCTGTTGCTAAACAATCTGGTTGCACATACATTTTCCCATTGAACGTGAAATAATTGTATTTTAAAACGACCTTAAGCAAACCAATCAGTTCCGCAATCTGAATTTCACTAAGTTTTTTATGTTTTAGAAGATTCTTTTTTACAAGGGCTATGTTTCATCGACCGGGACATTTGTATAAAGACTGACGATGTCAAAGGAAACCAGTATAGTGTCAGGTGTACATCTTACAGTCTGAATATTGTTAATTAATTCCTTACTATTTTTAACAGAAAAATTATTTTCAAATGTGAAAGCATCTTTAATTTTAAAATGGAGGCGCCTAGCAAGTGTGTGACTACCTATTCCGTTCACTACAGGGCGAATCGGGTGATTTTGTTTGTGCAGTTTAAACTGACTTCTGAGCACGGGTGGTTTCGGGTTCATATTTATAAGCCCTTTCTTTTGGAAGTTATTGAACAGGCTGACAGAACTAGCTAAAGTACGCCGGATTTCATTTTGCAATTCCACGGTTGGATCTGCGGCAACCTCAGTGATGTCATTTTCCTCAAAAAACTTTATAGTCTTTTCTATATATTCATTTTTATAAGCCACAACAGCGGTGTTCCCTTTGTCACTCTTAGTGATTAAGGCGTCGTGTTCTCTAAGCTTACGATTAACCTTTTTACTATACTATATTCGCCCAACTGCCCATTAGGAAGAAATTTAATTTCTTTTTCTATTATGTTATTACATTCATAGGCACATTTGAGTTGCTCGGTTTTCTCTAATTTCAGGGATTCCAAACCGATTTTAAGATCTCCAATAAGATTACAGATAACTGGATATTTATCGAGTTGAGCAGGCAAATTATATTTAAGGCCTTTACATAACAAGTCATTCTCAGCGTGCGTAAAAGTAATATTGGTTTTATTCAGTATTCTTCCGTAAAATTGATGTTTGACACTATTGACTGCTATATTAACATTATTACTTGTAGTCCTATTACTAAACTTCAACAACTTTCTTTCATGTCTGGCCTTGATTTCTTCTTTACGATTAAAGAGCCATTCATTAATACTATTTCACAGGTGGTCAATTTGGAAATTACAAAGATCTTTAAAGGCTTTAGTTAAAAATAGGTGTATACAGTAGGCTTCACTATTAAGAACATCTTTTTTCTTGTACAAATTCACTGTGTTATCCGAAATGACTGAACGCACTAATTTCTTTTTAACAGAAGGCACTTTGTTACACCGTTTGAAGTTTAAGTACGCCTTCACATAATCAGGGGTATTGTCTTTATCTCGGCACTGTTGATTAAAGTCAATAGCTATACCTGCTTTCACAATTTTTAATTTGATGTCCATGTACCTGGTTGCAGCTTTTGATACCTCGGCGGGCAGGAATTTCAGTATTTTAAACATAGCTCCACAACAGCAACTCTCTCGGCGTAATCGCCACCTGCCTTTTTGAAGCATAACTTCATTAATTGTACCAAGGCTCCCATACTGTTATAACGGGAGTGTTAAACGCTTTCCTTCTTTTTATTGTTACTTTATCTACGGACGTTATTAATACTGATAATTTACACGTTGCTTTTGTACGCCAATTTGCACATGGTTCGCGCCATGAGCGCCACCTGCCCTGGTCGCAGAGTAACTACGCTGGCCGATTACACTCAGTCGGTTGTGAGCTCTGCAAGACCCATGTACTAATTTATATTTACGTGGCAAACCCTATTTCTAGGGCTATATTTTAATTTTGACAAATGGATCTGTGCCGACATTTGTAAAAACGGCTATGGTACATTAGTCCTTACTAATGTAAAATTGTAAGTACCAGTCGTCGTTCTCATATTTCTGTAATGCAAGAGCTCTCAAATTTATGTTAAAATCTATTCTTGATTAAGTTTCATACCTTTCTAATGTAAGCTATGATGTTCATTGTCCTTAGGCCACCTTCTGAAGAAGACAAATTTAAATTTTTTGAAACCTAGATAAAGAATTCTTTATCCATTGCAACTGGTCGGCTGTTTATAATTTTATTACGTGGAACCGTTGCTGTTGTGCAGCTATGTTTAAAATACTGAAATTCCACTGACGCAAGCGAAATTGACAAGAGCACATTTTAACGGGCTGGAACGTGGAGAAGGAGACCGGGAACACGGCTGTTCGGCTATTTGCATGTCACTGTCATGGGCATCTATGAAATGTGGTTAAAGGATTCTGAAAACACGATTAGGCGGTGAAGTGCTCGACCCCCCGCCTCATGATAGAGCGTGATCGGACTTCCCGCTTCGAAAGGCAGGATGCGTGGTGATGTTTGATAGATCTGGCAAATGAGTACATTGAACACCCGTGCAGGCGCAAGTGTTTAGATACGCACCATTCAACGTACTTTGTTGAACGTAGGGTCACCGCAGTGGACGATCCCTACGTGTTCCCCTGTTGATCGAACGACAACCTTAACTACTATCGTACTGTGCCCAATATTATCGTCGCTTGGTACTACGGTGATGGCATCTTCCAGCAGGATAACCGTCGTCACAGTTGCAGAATCTTGAAACTAGCATGACTGTGAACTTGATGTCTTGGACACTAAATTTTTTTGGTATAAGCCCGATAGAACACATACGACACCCGCTCAATGCCCAACAACTCGTAATTAACGGGACCTGCGTCATCAAAGGACAGACATCTGGTTTCATTCTTTTTTTTCTGATCATCAGTCATCTGACTGGTTTGATGCTGCCCGTCACGAATTAATCTCCTGAGATAGCTAACCTCTTCATCTCAGAGTAACATTTGCAACATAAGTCCTCAATTATTTGCTAAATGTATTCCAATCTCTGGGAACAAGGCCTGGAAAAAGTGTCGAAACCAGAATTGAATTTAATTGATGAAAGGAGAAAATATAAAAATGCAGGAAAAGAAGCAGGCAAAAAGGAATACAAACGTCTCAAAAATGAGATCGACAGGAAACGCAAAATGGCTAATCAGGGATGGCTAGAGGATAAATGTAAGGCTGTAGAGGCTTATCTCACTACGGGTAAGATGGATACTTCCTACAGGAAAATTAAAGAGACCTTTGGAGAAAAGAGAGCCACTGGTATGAATATCAAGAGCTCAGATGGAAATCCAGTTCTAAGCAAAGAAGGGAAAGCAGAAAGGTGGAAGGAGTATATAGAGGATCTATACAAGGGCGATGCACTTGAGGACAATATTATGGAAATGGAAGAGGATGAAGATGAAGATGAGATGGGGGATACGATACTGTATGAAGAGTTTGACAGAGCACTGAAATACCTGAGTCGAAACAAGGCCCCGGGAATAGACAACATTCTATTGGAACTACTGACGGCCTTGGGAGAGCCAGTCCTAACAAAACTGGTGAGCAAGATGTATGAGACAGAAGAAATACCCTCAGACTTCAAGAAGAATATAATAAATCCAATCCCAAAGAAAGCAGGTCAGATGTGAAATCAGTTTAATAAGTCACAGCTGCAAAATACTAACGCAAATTCTTTACAGACGAATGGAAAAACTGGTAGAAGCCGAGCTTGGGGAAGATCATTTTGGAAACCGTAGAAATGTTGGAACACACGAGGCAATAATGACCCAACGACGTATCGTAGAAGTAAGATTAAGGGAAGGCAAACCTACGTTTCTAGCATTTGTAGACTTAGAGAAAGCTTTTGACAATGTTGACTGGAATACTCTCTTTCAAATTCTGAAGGTGGCTGGGGTAAAATACAGTGAGCGGAAGGCTATTTACAATTTGTACAGAAACCAGATGGCAGTTATAACAGTCGAGGGGCATGAAAGGGAAGCAGTGGTTGGCAAGGGAGTGAGACAGGATTGTAGCCTATCCCCGATGTTATTCAGTCTGTATATTGAGCAAGCAATAAAGAAAACAATAGAAAAGTTTGGAGTAGATATTAAAATCCATGGAGAAGAAATAAAAACTTTGAGGTTTGCCGATGACATTTCAATTCTGTCAGAGACAGCAAAGGACTTGGAAGAGCAATTGAACGGAATGGACAATGTCTTGAAAGGAGGATATAAGATGAACATCAACAAAAGCAAAACGAGGATAATGGAATGTAGTCGAATTAAGTCGGGTGATGCTGAGGGAATTAGATTAGGAAATAAGACACTTTAAGTAGTATAAGAGTTTTGCTATTTGGGGAGCAAAATAACTGATAATGGTCGGAGTAGAGAGGATATAAAATGTAGACTGGCAAGGCAAGGAAAGCGTTTCTGAAGAAGAGAAATTTGTTAACATCGACTATAGATTTAAGTGTCAGGAAGTCGTTTCTGAAAGTGTTTATATGGAGTGTAGCCATGTATGGAAGTGAAACATGGACGATAAATAGTTTGGACACGAAGAGAATAGAAGCTTTCGAACTGTGGTGCTACAGAAGAATGCTGATGATTAGATGGGTAGATCACATAACTAATGATGAAGTATTGAATAGAATTGGGGAGAGGAGGAGTATGCGGGACAACTTGACAAAAAGAAGGGACCGGTTAGTAGGACATGTTCTGAGGCATCAAGGGATCACCAATTTAGTACTGGAGGGAAGCATGGAGGGTAAAAATCGTAGAGGGAGACCAAGAGATGAATACATTAAGCAGATTCAGAAGGATGTGGGTTGCAGTAAGTACTGGGAGATGAAGAAGCTTGCACAGGATAGGGTAGCAACAACAACAATGTCATCAGCGAATCTTATCGAAAGATGTTTAGCTGAATGTGCGATAGTTCTCGTACTTCTGTGCCCTTGCTATCTACGGAATTTCGTTCCTGGTAGTCTTCCGGAAGTCTGACGATATATCGTCTGTCATATAGATTCTACATGCCAACTTCAATAGTTGTTTGATTCTAACTTCCCCAAATGATTTTGGAAAGTCTGATAGAATGTAAACTATCCCTTCTGCCTTATTTGATGTAAAGCAAATATCTTTTAAATTCTGACTCTTCCATATTACTCTGTCATCCTCTTCTATCACGTCATCAGGCAATTCCTCCCTTCATGGAGGGTTCCGATGTGTTGTTTCCACCTATCCACTCCCCCGTCTATGTGAAACAGTGGATATCCTGTTGCACTCGTAACGCTGCCACCCTTGCTTATAATTTCACCGAAGGTTATTTTGACTTTTCTATAAACTGAGTCAGTCTTACGCCGATGATTTATTTTTCGATTTCTTTACAGTTTTTTCCTGCAGCTAATCCGGCTTGACTTCCTTGCACTTGCCCTTTATTTCATCCATAAATAATTTACATCGCTCTATTGCGGGCTTTATTCTGACTTCTTACTTTTTTTGCCAATCAGCTGAAGTATTTCTTCTGTTACCTAAGATTTCATCGCAGTGACCCTCTTAGCACCAATGTTTGGCTTCTCAAAATCTGTGATTGCACTTTTTAAAGATTTCCACTATTCTTCAACTGAACAGCCTACTCTGATATCCCTCACCGCAGTATCCACATCTTTTACGGACTTCAGCGGAGTTTCGTCATTCCTCAGTACTTCAGTAACCAACTTCCTTCTACATTGATTATACCGTACGATTGTCTTGAACTTTAGCCCACTCTGCATCGTGTCTGAATTATGATCGGAGTCTTTATCAGCTCGTCGGTACGCCTTACAATCCAGTATCTGATTTCGAAATCTTTGTCTCACCATAATGTAATCCAGTTGGAATTTTTCCCTGTCTCACAGTGTTTTCCAGATATACTCCCACGTGTTGTGTTTCTTGAACACAGTGTTCGCTAGGAGCATCTGAAATTTATTGCCGAACTTAATTGGTCTTTCTCTTTTGTAATACACAATACCAAATCCATATTATACTCTAATTCTTTCTTATACAGCCTCCCCTACTACCGCATTCCACTACCCTATGATTATTAGATTTCCATGTCTCCTTATGTACTAAGTTACCCATTCAATATTTTCATACACTTTGTTCATCTCTTAATCTTCTGCTCCCGACGTCGGCAAGTATGTATGAACTATTGATATCTGAGTTGATTTGCTGTCGATTCTGATGGGAACAAACCTGTTACCAAACTCAGAAACTGATATTAGTCTTAACCACTGTAATTATTATTAATTTTATGCTACCTTACACGTTGCACCTTAACGCCTTTCTCAAAGGCTCACACACAAACACACATACACACACACACACACACACACACACACACACACATATATATATATATATATATATATATATATATATATATATATATATATATATATATATATATGGTGTTACAAAAAGGTACGGCCAAACTTTCAGGAAACATTCCTCATACACAGAGAAAGAAAATATGTTATGTGGACATGTGTCCGGAAACGCTTACTTTCCATGTTAGAGCTCATTTTATTACTTCTCTTCAAATCACATTAATCATGGAATGGAAACACACAGCAACAGAACGTACGAGCGTGACTTCGAACACTTTGTTACAGGAAATGTTCAAAATGTCCTCTGTTAGCGAGGATAGATGCATCCACCCTCCGTAGCATCGAATCCTTGATGCGCTGATGCGGCCCTGGAGAATGGTGTATTGTATACAGCCGTCCACAATACGAGCACGAAGAGCCTCTACATTTGGTACCGGGGTTGCGTAGACAAGAGCTTTCAAATGCCCCCATAAATGAAAGTCAAGAGGGTTGAGATCAGGAGAGAGTGGAGGCCATGGAATTGGTCCGCCTCTACCAATCCATCGGTCACCGAATCTGTTGTTGAGAAGCGTACGAACACTTCGTCTGAAATGTGCAGGAGCTCCATCGTGCATGAACCACATGTTGTGTCGTACTTGTAAAGGCACATGTTCTAGCAGGACAGGTAGAGTATCCCGTATGAAATTATGATAACGTTCTACATTGAGCGTAGGTGGAAGTACATACTGACGAAACTAAAATGAGCTCTAACATGGAAATTAAGCGTTTCCGGACACATGTCCACATAACATTTTTCTTTATTTGTGTGTGAGGAATGTTTCCTGAAAGTTTGGCCGTAACTTTTTGTAACATCCTGTATATATAATTTTACAGATTATTAGGTAATATGAAACGGAATGTATTAAATATTGATACAAAATATCTGCACTACATAACTTGATAATATTTGAGAGCGTAAGGCCGAAATACGTACGGCAGCATAAAATTAGTAAATACACTGGTAAGCGCTGATATAAGTTCTTGATTGCATTAGAAAATGGCCATAACATTTCACAAAGCAATTATGCACTTTGCTATATCACTGAACTGTTGACATGGACTCACTCTGTGCCCTGTGTTGTGGATTGGCAATATAGCCAACCCACTATGAGGAAGCCGAAAGGCACGCGTTTAAGCTCACGTAGGCTGGCGTGAGGTCTGGAACAGGACAAGGAATTGAGACTAGCAAAAAACGTACGTATCTTCTGGAATACTTAACTTTAATCCATAATTGGTGAACATCGATCTTGACGGTACATGTTTTACAGCATCAATAGTAACTGATAATGGCGCCTTGCTAGGTCGTAGCAAATGACGTAGCTGAAGGCTATGCTAACTATCGTCTCGGCAAATTAGAGCGTAATTTGTCAGTGAACCATCGCTAGCAAAGTCAGCTGTACAACTGGGGCGAGTGCTAGGAAGTCTCTGTAGACCTGCCGTGTGGCGGCGCTCGGTCTGCAATCACTGATAGTGGCGACACGCGGGTCTGACGTATACTAACGGACCGCGGCCGATTCAACTATCAAACTTCTGACACGCCACCGCCCGACTCTTGGAATATTATCCTTTCGTTAGTTATTTAATATTTTTTGTGATGTTCAGCTCCGTCATGGTAGGCCCCTTTATGCAGATCTGAATGTAGGACTAATCCGGAATCCATTGCCAATGGAGAGGTCATCTCGAGTCTTTCTCGGTTACGGGTCACACTTCCGATGGATTTTTTTTTTTTGGTCACCAGTCTACTGACTGGTTTGATGCGACCGCCACGAATTCCTTTCCTGTGCTAACCTCTTCATCTCAGAGTAGCACTTGCAACCTACGTCCTCAATTAGTTGCTTGACGTATTCCAATCTCTGTCTTCCTCTACAGTTTTCGCACTCTACAGCTCCTTCTAGTACCATGGAAGTCATTCTCTCATGTCTTAGCAGATGTCCTATCATCCTGTCCCTTCTCCTTATCAGTGTTTTCCACATATTCCTTTCCTCTCCGATTCTGCGAAGAACCTCCTCATTCCTTACCTTATCAGTCCACCTAATTTTCAACATTCGTCTATAGCACCACATCTCAAATGCTTCGATTCTCTTCTGTTCCGGTTTTCCCACAGTCCATGTTCCACTACCATACAATGCTGTACTCTAGACGTACATCCTCAGAAATTTCTTCCTCAAATTAAGGCCGGTATTTGATATTAGTAGACTTCTCTTGGCCAGAAATGCCTTTTTTGCCATAGCGAGTCTGCTTTTGATGTCCTCCTTGCTCTGTCCGTCATTGGTTATTTTACTGCCTAGGTAGCAGAATTCCTTAACTTCATTGACTTTGTGACCATCAATCCTGATGTTAAGTTTCTCGCTGTTCTCATTTCTACTACTTCTCATTACCTTCGTCTTTCTCCGATTTACTCTCAAACCATACTGTGTACTCATTAAACTGTTAATTCCATTCAGCAGATCATTTGTTTCGTCTTCACTTTCACTCAGGATAGCAATGTCATCAGCGAATCGTATCATTGATATCCTTTCACCTTGTGTTTTAATTCCACTCCTGAACCTTTCTTTTATTTCCATCATTGCTTCCTCGATGTACAGATTGAAGAGAAGGGGCGAAAGGCTAGAGCCTTGTCTTACACCCTGCTTAATATGAGCACTTCGTCCTTGATCGTCCGCTCTTATTATTCCCTCTTGGTTGTTGTACATATTGTATATCACCCGTCTTTACCTATAGCTTACCACTACTTTTTTCAGAATCTCGAACAGCTTGCACCATTTTATATTGTCGAACGCTTTTTCCAGGTCGACAAATCCTATGAACGTGTCTTGATTTTTCTTTAGCCTTGCTTCCGTTATTAGCCGTAACGTCAGAATTGCCTCTCTCGTCCCTTTACTTTTCCTAAAGCCAAACTGATCGTCACCTAGCGCATTCTCAATTTTCTTTTCCATTCTTCTGTATATTATTCTTGTAAGCAGCTTCGATGCATGAGTTGTTAAGCTGATTGTGCGATAATTCTCGCACTTGTCAGCTCTTGCCGTCTTCGGAATTGTGTGGATGATGCTTTCCCGAAATTCAGATGGTATGTCGCCAGACTCATATATTTTACACACCAATGTGAATAGTCGTTTTGTTGCCACTTCCCCCAATGATTTTAGAAATTCTGATGGAATGTTATCTATCCCTTCTGCCTTATTTGAACGTAAGTCCTCCAAAGCTCTTTTAAATACCGATTCTAATACTGAATCCCCTATCTCTTCTAAATCTACTCCTGTTTCTTCTTCTATCACATCAGACAAATCTTCACCCTCATAGAGGCTTTCAATGTATTATTTCCACCTATCTGCATTTAACAGTGGAATTCCCGTTGCACTCTTAATGTTACCAACGTTGCTTTTAATGTCACCAAAGGTTGTTTTGACTTTCGTGTATGCTGAGTCTGTCCTTCCGACAATCATATCTTTTTCGATGTCTTCACATTTTTCCTGCAGCCATTTCGTCTTAGCTTCTCTGCACTTCCTATTTATTTCATTCCTCAGCGACTTGTATTTCTGTATTCCTGATTTTTCCCGGAACATGTTTATACTTCCTCCTTTCATCAATCAACTGAAGTATTTCTGCTGTTACCCAGGGTTTCTTCGCAGCTACCTTCTTTGTACCTATGTTTTCCTTCCCAACTTCTGTGATGGCCCTTTTTAGAGATGTCCATTCCTCTTCAACTGTACTGCTTACTGCGCTATTCCTTATTGCTGTATCTATAGCATTAGAGAACTTCAAAGGTATCTCGTCATTCATTTCCGTATCCCACTTCTTTGCGTATTGATTCTTCCTGACTAATGTCTTGAACTCCAGCCTACTCTTCATCACTACTATATTGTGATCTGAGTCTATATCTGCTCCTGGGTACGCCTTACAATCCAGTATCTGATTTCGGAATCTCTGTCTGGCCATGATGTAATCTAATTGAAATCTTCCCGTATCTCCCGGCCTTTTCCAAGTGTACCTCCTCCTCTTGTGATTCTTGAACAGGGTATTCACTATTACTAGCTGAAACTTGTTACAGAACTCAGTCTTTCTCCTCTTTCATTCCTTGTCACAAGCCCATATACTCTTGTAACCTTTTCTTCTACTCCTTCCCCTACAACTGCATTCCAGTCGCCCGTGAGTATTAGATTTTCGTCCCCCTTTACATACTGCATTACCCTTTCAATATCCTCATACACTTTCTCTATCTGTTGATCTTCAGCTTGCGACGTCGGCATGTATACCTGAACTATCGTTGTCTACATCTACATCTACATCTATACTCCGCGAGCCACCTTACGGTGTGGCGGAGGGTACTTATTGTACCACTATCTGATCCCCCCTTCCATGTTCCATTCACGAATTGTGGGTGGGAAGAACGACTGCTTGTAAGTATCCGTATTTGCTCTAATTTCTCGGATCTTTTCGTTGTGATCATTACGCGAGATATATGTGGGCGGTAGTAATATGTTGCCCATCTCTTCCCGGAATGTGCTCTCTCGTAATTTCGATAATAAACCTCTCCGTATTGCGTAACGCCTTTCTTGAAGTGTCCGCCACTGGAGCTTGTTCAGCATCTCCGTAACGCTCTCGCGCTGACTAAATGTCCCCATGACGAATCGCGCTGCTTTTCGCTGGATCATGTCTATCTCTTCTATTAATCCAACCTGGTAAGGGTCCCATACTGATGAGCAATACTCAAGAATCGGACGAACAAGCGTTTTGTAAGCTACTTCTTTCGTCGATGAGTCACATTTTCTTAGAATTCTTCCTATGAATCTCAACCTGGCGCCTGCTTTTTCCACTATTTGTTTTATGTGATCATTCCACTTCAGATCGCTCCGGATAGTAACTCCTAAGTATTTTACGGTCGTTACCGCTTCCAATGATTTACCACCTATGGCATAATCGTACTGGAATGGATTTCTGCCCCTATGTATGCGCATTATATTACATTTATCTACGTTTAGGGAAAGCTGCCGACTGTCGCACCATTCATTAATCCTCTGCAGGCCTTCCTGGAGTACGTACGAGTCTTCTGATGTTGCTACTTTCTTGTAGACAACCGTGTCATCTGCAAATAGCCTCACGGAGCTACCGATGTTGTCAGCTA